>NC_135560.1:4815497-4977997 GCF_964340395.1 Glandiceps talaboti | reverse complement strand
AGCTACAATCTGATAACTATTCGAAGCCAGAAGTGAGTTGTTAACAACCCATATTTCTTCTTTTCAGATGTGATAATCATCTAATGGTTAAGACCTCTGGGTCATCATCCTGAATAATTGAAAAGATTTTAATCGTTTCATCATTCTAAAGAATACACACTTCAAATTCCATATAATTCGGTATAACGAGTAATACTGAAGTGAAGCACTTTCTCTATGTGGTACACTCGTTTATAGCATTCATATCAAGTGTACAAGTATATTCAGACTGTTTCAATCGGTTTATTTACAACACTAGCATGTGGTCAATTAGCAACTGAAACAGTATTTTAAAAATTGATATGGATGCTGTAAACGATTGTGGTAAATACAGAAAATGCTTTACTTTGATGTTATGGGTTGTAAATGCATCAACCATAACAAAACCCATATATCCTATTACATTTCATATAATTTGGTGCATGTACCAACCATATATACAATGGGCACGTGTCCTACGAAGTTTGTTGACATAGCTTTTAGTTGCAATGAATCGTTTACATAAATTCGTCAATTAGGCAGTATGTTAAGAATGCATAATTTGATGCATTCATTGATGATAACAAAGTACACGTTTGTTGTAGTTTTTGATAGTAATAAGTTATTTGCATAATTAATGACTTTTGATAATTAGACCATATCTTAGAATGCAATCTTCAAATTTCATATATCGTGGTATATCATGAATTATAACAACGCGCACATATACTTTTAAAGCTTATTGATGTAGCTTTTGATTTAATGAGAAAGTTGCATAATTAATGATTTTAGATAATAAGGCAATATCTTAAGTATGTAAGCTTCAAGTTTCATGTAAAAAATTTCCAAATTAAGTGGTACAATATGTATCAAAGCTATAGTTCAGAATTTTGTATTCCAACAATGTGCACGTGTGTAGGAACAAAAATCTATGGTTTTGCCCTTACCGGAGGCACACAGTTTACATCTGGTCGTTATTTTGTTAATGGTAGAAGTGAGATATTTAAGATAATTGAGGTATCTCCTTAGCGCTTGTATGTTGATGTCGTGGGAATACAGCTAAGGAGAATACTATCTCTGTGATAAGATTCTTGTCGCCAAGGCAACACCCCAAGGTATCTGAAGTCGGAATCTAGCCATTTTTTCCTTTAACTTCAGCTTTGTGGTATACGTCACGCGTAACACCCACTCATCGATTCATAACTCCCTGACAATTGTTTCTTTAGATTCAGCTTTGTGATGAATTGCGAGATGGCACATCTAATACTCTCTCATCGATACAGAGCTCCATTTCACCTCATCTATATATTTTATGGTTGAACAGTTTCTAACAGGAAAAAAACATTGTTAATAGATGTCAGTGTTATTTGTCGATATGGAGCGAATTCTACCACCGAGTCTGCACAAATGAAATTGTGCAACTGTGCATGTTAAACCGTCGTTGCATGAAGCAGTGGCCATTGCTGAAATCACCAGACTATTTCAAAGATATTCTTACGTTTGTAAATTTATTTATTCATGAACACGCGTGTAGTGAATTAAGGACGTTTAGAAATTGTAGATCAAGACATCAGATGGGAATGTATGTATGTATGTATGTATGTATGTATGTATGTATGTATGTATGTATGTATGTATGTATGTATGTATGTGCGAATGCATACATACGTACGTATGTATGTACGTACGTACGTACGTACGTACGTACGTGAGGGTGTGTATGTGTGTGAGGTTGTATGTGTATGTATGTGTGTGTGTGTGTGTGTGTGTGTGTGTGTATGTATGTACGTACGTACGTAAGTGCATACACATGTACTTACAGGTCTGTGGCGGGGGGGGGGCGTGGCTGTTACTTCGGAGCATCATTAACACCGTCGTGCCATACATTTAGTATTTCGCATGAGTAAATCAATTCTCATCAAATTTCTTATCACTCACAGATCTGGCATAAACAACGCAGTATATTGGAGGTAGTCAGACTGCAATGACATCAACAAGTCGTGGCAACCACTGAGAATGATACACGTTGCCATCACAATAGTTGGTATTTTACTCACCTCTTTGTAATGTGACACATCTGGATATCTTACACTTGGCTTGATCTCTTGAATAGCAGACAGACTACTATTACGAATGACGAGTAGAAGACGAGTAATACCAGTAAAACATCAAATACCTATATCTGACTCGAATGGATTTGGATTACTTCAATAACCGGAGTTCGTTAATATGAATGTTTCAAAGAGTAAAATGTCATTTTGGTAAACATTCGTATATATTTTGTGTTTTTCGTTCCTGTGAGGTCGAGGAGACAGATCAGAATCACCATGATAGCTTTTCGTAGTCGTATGGCTAGACGTAACCAAGAACGTCGACGGAGTTCTGCATGCGGAGCAGACATGGTACCCTTAGAAAGGCGCCGTTCATCACTGTTCACTTCAAGTTCTAGTGCCCACGATTTGAGTTCACCGCCTATATCAGCACCGCCCTTAACGTACGCCGAGACCTGTCTTCGTCGGCATTCCTCAACATCAAGTACACCTGAAAAAAACCCCTTCAATGCAGAATCTGCGTTCGTCTTTCCTTCTTCTGCTAGGTCAAATAAAAGGAAATCTTTTTCACCAAAAAATGACGATGACTTTAGTCAAGTTGCTACATCGAGTTTTACTGCCATTTCATTTGTTGTCATTTTGATTTCGATTACAATTGTATGTGTAATTTTAATTTCTTACCTTTTTCAACGATGAAAAGTTTACTCATCACAATTTAACTGCGAGTTTTAAGTATGTTGGTGACAAGTTTAGTTTTCACTTGATCATTACGAAAGATCGATAGATTCACTTACAAACGATAAACGATTCCTACATTTGATAAAACACACACACACACACACACACACACACACACACACACACACACACGTACATATAGTCAAAGCACACAAAACAGACGCCACCATTTAGAAAACATGCATTGTTAGCAAAGTAAGTTTTTCGATTTAATTCAACTTTCTATTTACAAGAGGCTAAGATGAATTCTTTATAATAGCCATGTGATTCAAAATTTGTATACATATAAAGTGCAAATTTAGTCAGAGGATTTCCAGTAGTGATAATATACTTTTATAAGTGTATCTTCAAAGGTCACAAGACCTAAAGAAGTACACAACATAAAATATACAATTCAGAAAAGATAATGGAAGCACTACATGTATAAAACTTAGGTTCTCATTTTGAAACCACAATAAATGAAACAAGCATGCGCACGATAAGTTTAGTTCCTTTTGTGACATCTTGTGACATAAATGTATCATATTTGGGGTTTTCATAATTACATTGTGAGGAATCCCCTTCTCATCACAACGATGACAACTTTCCAGAAAATGACACCCGTTTTCTACAGAAGAGACATCATGTAATAAACTAAACAGTTATAACATTGTAAGTATTGTGGATTCGGGAAACTTTAATTTGCGTAAAGAGAAAACTCACGTGGTCTCACAATTAATATTGATTTGTCAATCTGAGAGGGAATCTCTAAAGACAGTTTGATATGAGGTTAAGGGTATACATAGTCTTTAAGATTGTTTTCAATTTTCTGTTGCTCATCCACCATCAAACTAGTTTTGGATATAACATGTATATGCATATATTCATGATGTGCTATTTTCACTGTCAAGCAGTCACGAAATCTTACCGTACTATCGAGATAATGTAATTTTTGACAAATTATTAAAATGAGTTTATGCATGTGTTTTTATTCGGTTGGTTTCAGAATACTGAGGTAACGATTAAACTGACCCATTGATGTATGCTTTCAATGGCATTGAATAGCGCCCGCTTGCGTTGTATTGTTGTTAGGACAGTACGTCGATGATAGAAAGCTAATTATGTTTAATAGCACGCCGCCATTATCTTTTTACGTCAACTGTTTTTCCAACATGTCTGTCTCCCACACTGAAATCAACTTCGAAGCAATTGGAAGATGCATCCACATTAAGACGTTGACACAGTTTTAGAAGAAAAGGGGGAATGGACAACAGTGAAATCGAAACCCTTGTTTATCCAAGATGAATGGATTAATGCCATTTAGATGTAATTTATTCCCTTATCATATTAAAGGTAATTGACATGTAATCCTACAACTGTTTTGTACATACAATTTCGGACAGAGTCTCTAAATTACGTTCGGAAAACCCTTCGAAATTCTATTATGTACATAATATTCCTTACAATGAAATCTAATAGTCTTTGGATGGAGTTTTGACATGTTACATCATCTTTACAAATAAACGGAACGAATATCTTAAAGCTATAACGTAACAAGATAATTTGACGAGGGTCCAAATTTTGACTTAATCGACCGTTCTGTTGAGAGTGTCAAAGATGAAACATGCTTGACCACGACATAGACCTTCTGGGCAGCATAATACACACTGAATGCTGTAATATCCATCAAGAATCCATCAAAACAGTTGATAAACTAGGTGTACAAGTACACTGCATATTTGATCTTTTAATTAACATTATGCTTGAATATGCTCAAGATCGAATTTTCGTTGCCATGGTAACACTAAAACAAACATAGACTATATTAGAGTGACGTGGTAATCTCTAGCTCTGTTGTATACAACTTTGTATCCATCTACCTTACTATTCAGATGATGTCAGTGTATATAGTATTACTAATACTATAGATCTATTTTTGAGTGGCTTCGAACTGTTTCAGTCAATATTTGTTTTTTTTGCATCTGTAGGGAAATGGGATATGATTTGCAATAGATTACATATATCTACTTTATTATTGTGTTGCCCAAAAATGCGAAAAAATGGTTTGTTTACAGTATTACAATGGCCAATGCGAAGTGCGAACTTTACACATTAATATAAGGATCCAGGTTCGATTCGTGGTGTACATCATAGCGCCCTCAGTCGATTGAAACCATCGAATTCTGAATCAACTGTTTATATCATGTTACCAGTACATACCTTATAGGACACTTTACCACACAAAAAAACACTGAAAAGCTAAAAAAAAACATTAAGTTTAGAAGGTTTTTTTTATTAAAGGCGAATGAACAAAATGAGCTTCCGACTCTAACAAACGCTATGGAAAATCTTCTTTTGAATCGTTGTATGAAAATCAAACACACAGATTTACACTCAGTATAAACAACAAAATCATGTACAAAGTAACCTACATACGTGATAATTAATGTTCATGTCAATGTCCATCATGTTAATATGAAATGCGCGTTGGAATATATTGTTTAAACTTGTGCTAATACCTGCTTCAACAAAGCCCCAGCCCATTCTCAATTAAAATCAAGACAAACTTAGGATTCACTATATAATTGTCACATGATATCAAATTTAAAACATGGCTTGGAGTTTGGAGCGATTTTAAGAACTTATGATTATCGATATCAGTAAAATTCGTCCCTGAGACACATCCTTCCTAAATATTGTGTCATCATAATTTGATGATCAGACAAGTATTTTTTCTAGACCATCGACTTAGTGATGAACTTATTATCGTAGAAGTGCTTACCCGATACAGGGATAAAAACATCAACTACAAGTTTCTGACACTAACATATATACTCTGATGGTATTTGGGAATATGTGTATTGTATACCCTATGTTTTATAATATTTCCTTCAAACCTTACCAAGCAATACTACACCTGACAGGAAAATATATCAACATGAAATATTTGCGACCATTCGTATAAAATGGTAACGCTGCTGTTGGAAATATACTTACGCCTATTCAGATGCCGTATGTGGAGGTTAAAATTTAAAGTAACTACTCAATGATCTTCCCTATAGTTTATACGTTACAGATCTAAACGAGACAATCTTTCCAAAGACCACAATGATGACATAAACATCCTGGTCAGAAGGTAAAGCCAGACTTGATCTTGGAACACAGTTTACATCATATGAGGAAGTGTTATCTTTATACGTTAGTCTCTCGATCAAGTTTCACATATCGATTTGTTACAAGAGTTGGCGTTTCTTGCATTGTTGACATGTTCCATTTTTCTTCATTGGGTTCAGTCAAACGAACACGTTCAGGAGACTTCTGTTCTTCATGTGGTGGATGTTTGGGTCTGTGGAGAAAAGTTATCGTTTGAGTTTACCGAGTGGATTCGGAGTGGATTCGTATAGTGCGAGAAATGCTTCGATTCCATAACGAACAGACCTAACACAGTACAGCGGGACTGTCTGTCGGAGCCCTTCAACAAATCTGAAACCTTACTCATGAAGAAATTTAGGCCATGTTTGTCAAAATGTTCCCATCAATTGAAGTGGGGGGGGGGGGGCAAACAAAGCAATGTTGTTCGTCACTGCATTATTGAAAGAAAGGATGTACTACAGCACAATACATTGTTACTACTATTGTAGGACTTTATTATTTACACCTTTTACCACAGCATATATCTGTCTGTCTGATTAAGACTCAGAACATTGTTTGACCATAGGGACACATAGTATTTCTTAGATTGTTGTTTTCCCTGTCTACAGGCTAAACATAACTTTTTGACTTGAATATATTTCTCCTACCTGTATCTCAAAATAATATCTAAAAAGGTATAGATTGTGTTGATACATTTGTAGTAGCAGGGTTTGTGTGATATTTTCATTTAGGAAAATAACATAATACGTGTCCGTTGACTGATTCTGAGTAGACTTTGAAATTCGTTGATTTTCCCCACCTTAAGAAGGATAACAGCAGCTTTGGATCGACCTTTTTCTTTCTCTCTGACGGCACTATACATCGTCGAATTTCACTGACCACAATACCAAATATGACTGTCACTGTCCAATTCATAAAAGAATACCAAACGAAAGATATCTGCAGGAAAGATATTTACATTCTTCACGAATCAGAAATATTGAGTATAATGTCGTGCTGTACGTACAATGAAAAGATATGTTATGCAAGTGTTATATGGAGTTGAACATTAACTGCTGTGGTTCGAACAATCTTGAACTCACTGTAATATAAACACATCCAATAAATTATTGTCGAAAGGATAGTATCCTTAAAGTTAAAGTTATGCCACGATCAACCTTCAACCTCAATTAGTTGTGTTTTCAAATTCCTAGTTATTCAAATTCCACATGGTCTGCCTTGGCAAACAAAATACCGAGCACGTATATATCTATATCCAATAATATATTTGTATCATGGCATGTTGGCCCAACAAGTAACCAAATATATCAACCATATGGTTTAACTTCTAAAATGCATGTAATAGAACCATAGTGTCCAATACCTTGTAAAATGGCAAAACTGGAATCATAGCCTTCATTGACAAGACGTTTCCCAGGGAGACCCACATGCCCCAACTAGTTCCTACGATAACTGCAATAAAAGCACCCCTGGAAAATACAAAAGATAGAGTCGATTAGCTATATCACATTCCAATGCAGAATACATTATGGGCAATTTGACACTCATGTATACAGGATAACATTTCTGTAAATATTAAATGATATGTTTTTTAAAAAGAAATATAGATATAAAGGTACAAAAAACCAACTTCTTTTCCTTCAGTAATTTTACTCAGTTTAGAAGTTTAGTTGTGCCTATTTTACTAAAGTACACGAAGCACACACGAACTATCTTCGTGATGGTATTGACGGTGCTGATCAGAGATCCCTTTTCAATGTAATCAACGATATCATAGGTGGTAAAAAAGTTAATACTGAATTTCTTCCCGACTTGGATATCTGTAATTTACCTGACACATTTGTTAACTTTTTCTGTTCTAAGATTGCAAAACCTAGAGAAAGTTTACCAGTAGCAACACTTTCCGACACATATAATGTTAATTTATGCTGCTCTTTTGACGCTTTCACACTCGTCGCGATAGATTATGTGTCAAAACTCATTAACACATTGCCTCCAAAGTCTTGTCTACTTGACCCATTTCCAACCACACTTTTAAAGAAGTGCAGCGTACAGATTGCACCTGTTATTTGTCAAATTATCAACAGCTCTCTGATCTCAGGCGAATTTCCGTCGTCCTGTAAATCAGCTATACTTCGACCGTTACTAAAGAAAGCAAACTTAGACAAAACATCCTTAAGAATTACCGCCCGGTGTCTAATCTTCCTTTTCTTTCCAAGCTTATAGAACGCACTGTTTCAGTTCAATTGAATTCATATTTATCTGACAACAGTTTATTCGCGAAATACCAGTCAGCTTATCGAGCGGGTTATAGCACTGAAACTAAGAGTCCAAAATGATATATTAGGCTCCCTTGATAAACGTAAAGATGTAATATTGATTTTGCTTGATCTTTCTGCTGCCTTTGACACGATTGAACATGACATTTTATTACACAGATTGCGTAATAGATATGGCATCAAGGGCTCAGCCTTGGAGTGGTTTCGTTCCTATTTGATTGGTCGATTCCAATCTGTGAGTGTTGGAGCAGTCGTGTCACCGGCAAAGGCACGGTCTTTCGATTGTGGTGTCCCCCAAGGCTCCGTCCTCGGACCTGTTTTGTTCACGCTTTACACAGCCCCCTTGGATATCATAATCCGTCATGGTTTAAATTGTGTCATGTATGCGGACGATTCCGAACTGTATCTCACGTGTGAGGGTGACCGGGTTCCGACTTCAGTGATTGAGTCATGCACTAGTGAAGTTAGACAGTGGATGCGTGATAATATGCTCTGTTTTAACGACGGTAAAACAGAAATTGTGCATTTTTTTTCTAAATTTGGTGGTGCAGGTCCGGTACCTCGGTGTGAGATACGGATTGGCGATGTCGATATACAACCATTTAATGTTGTTCGCAATGTTGGTGTTTCCATGGATTCGGTGGCTACTATGTCTGATCATGTTATTAATATTTGTAAAGCTGCCTCTCATGCTCTGTGGAAAATTGGCAAATTCGCATTCTTCTTGATCAAAGTTGTACTGAAAAACTAGTTCACGCTTTTATTACATCACGTTTAGATTATTGCAACAGTTTATTATATGGTCTCCCACTTCAACAAATTCGTAAGCTCCAAATTATTCAGAATTCAGCAGCAAGACTTGTCGTTAGAAGGAAAAAAGTTGAGCATATTACCCCAGTTCTTCATTCATTACACTGGCTACCTATTCAGAAGCGCATTGAATTCAAAGTACTCTGTATTGTTTTTAAAGTTCTTAATGGGTGTGGGCCTTCATATCTAGGCGATTTATTAATGATTAGATCCACCCGTCGTTCCCGTCGGTCGCAATCCGGTGGAGTGGTGAATTTGCATCAACCGATAGGGAACACTGCATACTATGGTGATCGGGCCTTCTCTATTTGCGGCCCACGCCTTTGGAATGCCCTGCCATCATGTCTTTGTTCTTCTCATACTTTGAACAGTTTTAAATCTGCCTTGAAATGTCATCTTTTTAGATCTCATTATTATTAACTTTTAACTTTTTTACATTTCAGTCTTTTAATTGTCATTCCGTGTCTTTGTATTATTATCCTATTTCATATCATGTTTATACTTGTGTATATGTCCATTTAAAAATAATTTTATACTTTTGTTCAGCGCATTGAGATTGTTTTTATGTAATGCGCTCTATAAGAAATAGATATTATTATTATTATTATTATTATTATTATTATTATTATTATTATTATTATTATTATTAGTAGTAGTAGTAGTAGTAGTAGTAGTAGTAGTAGTAGTAGTAATTGCATTATATTATGTATTGGTGTTCTCGTCAAAGAATGTATGTTCGTCTATACTATTTGAGTGTTTGATTTGTGTGTATATATATATATATATATATATATATATATATATATATATATATATATATATATATATATATATATATATATATATATATATATATATATATATATATATATATATATGATAAAAAAGCATGGATAGTTAGAAAACTTACCATGTATTTGCCCTTGGATAGCACATGCCCAGAGTGAACGTACCAAGAATCGGAGATGCAAATGAACTAAATATCACAGAAGAAATTTTGATGAATGTTCCTAAGTAGGGTATACCGAAAGCCAGAACAGTGGAGACGATACCAAATAAGAAAGCTGTAAGGGGTATAAAGACACAAATATATGGACATTACAGGCATCTAAAAATACACTGACTTGAGAGAAGCGAATTAACTTTGTGTGCGTTACTGATTTATCATGTTGGGATATCAAGAGTACTACCGACTATGGAAAGACAGCTTTCAGCTTTCTAAGGGTCACAAACTATAACTATTGTTGTTTTATGTGGCAGATTACACAAGTAGGTGTTAGTGGTGTTTTGTCCTAAATCAAGATATTGTAAATACTGGAAATTTGTGAATGTAACGTCATCTTTAAGCTGAGCACTGACTCGCTGCAGTCGTATAGACGTACTTAGTCCTTTCGTTATGGTGGTATCTCTGAAGTCATTTTGTGTCATCGGCTGGTCAGTCCGGATAGATCGCCATCGTCGCCATGGTAATATCATATCCCTCAATATCACTGCAACTATCCCATTAAGGCCTGAGGAAATTGAGCTAGGTGTAAAAAGAGTGTGTTATATATTATTATATTAAAATGTCCAGATATAAAATTAACAGTGTGACGAGAGTTTGTTCAAAGATGATTTTTAAAAACAGTGCATTGCTTACACTTTTGGAAATCGGGAAAAACATGATGTCGTTTTTGAGTAGTGATGTCAGATATTGAATCTTAACCCCTTAAGCTTGAAAAAGTTTAGTAAAAGATATGAAAATTATGGGTTTTTTTCATTAGAAATGTAATATTTATATTTCATTTGCTATATTTATAGTTTGGTACCTCTCCCAAACCCCTTTCTGCTGTAGGAAAAGTGATATTTGAAAGGAAAACCGCACTCTTTACATTTCCCGGATATTACCATGAGGATAAGCACATCATTTTTTTTGGGAAAAGCAATTCTATTTTCACTCTTCTGATTGTCATTTTCGGGAATATGTGATATGATGGAGACGTAATACAAAAGTGAAACAGATGGTCGCCAAGTTTGTTTTTGGAATAACGAATAAATGGTATGAAAATCTATGTCCTGCTCAATTTCTTTACTCTACCAATCACATCGTGTGGGGGCGCCATACTACTTTGAGACTGCTAACTTGAGTCTATGCTCAAATGATCATCAACAATCCATCGTAGATGACATACTTCCCGCTGATTGGGAACTGTTGATACCTTTTTGGATTGTAACACTGGCTTTGAACATGAAAAATTCATAACAAAATGGCCGTCTAGCAGCCACATTGGATTGTACTACAAAATAAATTAACATGTATAGTATGCCACAGTGTGTTGTCCTTGCACTAAGTTTGACAGAAATGGGTCCAGTCATGTCCAAGTAATGATTCTGGACATGAAAAAATCAATTTAAAAATGGCTGCCCGGTGGCCATATTGGATCGTATCACAACATAAATTGACATGCATATGTATGCAATAGAACGTCCTTATACCAACTGTTACGGAGTTTGAGAGAAATCGGTCCAGTAATTTCCAAGAAATGGGTCCGGACGCAAGACCGGACACCCGCACAGACAGACGGACGCACGGACGGACGGAGCCCAATCTATAAGTCCCCCCGGACTTCGTCCAGTGCAGTGGGGACTAATAATCTCTGCTCCAGTTGTTCCAGTTCTATTTGTACACCATAACACTAGTCTTTTTGCATCATTAATGGAGAAGTTGTTGCAGAATTTCATACGTGTTTTTAAAAAAAGGTTTTCTTGTTTTTTAAATAGCAAAACATAAATTGTGAATGTAAATATTTGAATTATAGTGACCTTGATTATGATAAAGCCCTACCTCAATGCACCAGCAAACAAACATGAAACAAACAATCCTTGCAGTCCTGGGATGTGGCCTAATCTTGAACTCACGAAGAAGATAAGTATCTGTAAATTGATAGAACGGGAACCATGTCACCTCGTTTCCATGAAGAGTTGGCGCGAAGATAAATAAGTGACCGGCGAGAGAAAGATATTGTATTGATATATCATAAACACTTTTGACATTTATTCATTTAATTTGTCAGTGAAGTATTGTAAAAAAAATGTACTTACATATAAAATTAATGTGAGTCGATGATACAAAAAAGCAGTCAGTAAGCCTAATAATTTTCATAGTGGCTTTCCAGACGGAATTCAAAATGAGGGTGGGGGTTGGTGGGGGTGTTAAGGCGAATAAATGTAGCTAATTTGAAATATTTATACCATAGTCTCTTTAAGCGTTTGTTCACGTGTTAGTATTCTTTTTAGTACGTCTATATATTTGTGTTATCCTTGGCCACAGTAATCATTAATATATGTTTAGTCTTTCCAGGCAAATATTTCTTGTTACCCGTCTTTGCTTGTGACTTACTAAATCAGAGTATGTTTTGCAAAATAAAACCAAACAATTGTATGAGATGAAGATTTGTACCTGGTCTGGGGTACGGTAATTTGGCACGTAGTTTGGTTCCTCCCAGTCTTGTGGAGGAGCTGTTATATCTGCAAATAATTGAATGATTTCGAGGTAATATAATTGTTCGCTTCATTAAACACTATTCTCTACTTCTAAAGATTCAATAAACACCGGTAATAAATTCAATCGGAAAGAGCATAAACCACTCTCAGTAAATATCAAAAAATCTCAATGTTAAATAAAATTATAGTTGAACACGTTCCAATAAAACTATGGGATTTGTACCTTGGTCATTAAATACATCACAACAATTAACTTCTAACGTCATTGCTATGAGGTGCTCGAAATCGCACTCATTGTGTCTAATTTTCATAAATTGTTCTTGATCATGTATATATATTTTTTTATTGAGTCGGTAAATACTCGTGCATATCATCATGGTGTTATCTATCGACTCGTAGTGACAATGCCCCATAGGTAACTCTTATTTTCGTCGGCTGAATGAAGAGAATATTGGGGAATACTTTCTAAATACTTTACTGCATCAAAAAACTAATATTTCATATAACATTTCGATTGTCCCTTGCATATAAACATAGATAAATTGTAATGTAACAAATCTTCATAAATAAATTTATGAAAAGATATCACAACCTATGAAAACTTTACTACCGATAAATGACCAACAATCTTGATGAAGATGGAGGGACAGTTGGTGGGGAGATAAATGGTTGGGAGGGGGTTAGTGGAGGGGTTGATGAGGGAGGAGGGATTAGGGGTGATGAGGACGATACTGTTGAAGATGATTAAGGCGTTGATATTGTTTTTGTTGTTGATGTTACAGCTGTTGTTTGTGTTGTCAACTTATGCCAACACATGGATAATTATAAAGGAAACCAAATACAAGCCGAAAGGAAACTTGAAATGTATTCCCGTACTTACTGTCTAGCGGAGAAAAGGTACTGTTGATTGATGGCCAAAGTGGAGTTAAGTCATCTACAGAAAAGACATTATACTGTATAAACAATGGAGTCTTTGAAAAGACAAGTATCTACGCAGAATTTCATATGAACGCAAAACGGTTGAAACAATGAAGAAATAAAAACAGAAAAGACATTCAAGAAAGGTGTGTTCAATTGATACATATTCTCTAAAAGGAGAACAGACAGCTCTTCTGGTCTTATCTATCAATCAGGTACATTAATATAGTACAAACTATTAAACATGCTTACTGTCATAGAAGGCAAACAGAGCAAGCCCAGTTACAAACAGGAGAGAAAACATCACCATTTTGAAAGGTATCGTCAATAACACGGTCCTTTAGAACGATGGGTAGAAACGTTTAGAAATTACAATATATTATCTCAAAGTTAACCTTAAAGCGTGAAAGTGGTGTCGAAGTATAAATTTAAATGTACAGTAAATTATAGTCGGTTATCATACAATAGACGCTCTCTGTGATAATACTAAGAGATACCAATATACCAATGCTACAGAGCTGGGTTATCTTATGAAAAAATATTACGTTCACAAAGGATGTACACAAGTGTGGCACATGTTTACCCTGTGTAGTCGCTAATTACATGATGCTTCAATCTTATAAAGTGTTTGCGAGACATAGATAGCCAAGAAGTCCACCAGTCATGTTAATATGATAAATGGAGGGGGGGGGGGGGGGGGAGTCATCATGTTTTAATTAAGTGATGCGGGGATCAGCCTGTTTACAGAGAGGGTAACCTTTCGTCTGCCCTATGGAAAAATCCACCGAACCCCAACCCCCAACCCCACGGCCGGGGAAACTGACCCTGGCCGGTTCTTTAGTGTTGTATTACCGGTTGCATTTACCACAGACACTTGTGACTCATGATATATATATCAGAAGACTATTGATAATCTTTACGTATTATGGTGGATAATATGCGAAAGAGATATAATAACATCAGTTTCTATGATGAAATTCAACAAGCGCCAATACATCCGTATTATTTTCATTCCCTTTGTAATATTATCAGTTATAAGCATAAATTTTATCGATATATTAACTCGCTACGAAACAAATCACGTGTCTCGAGTTTCTGTATAGTTACCCTTTGGCTTGGCCTACAGATTTTGCAGCCATTATTCGTTGGACCGAACCTTGGTTAACCATCGATCCCATTGCATGAAACGTCGAACTTAATACACCCCAGAACGTCAGGCGAATGGTTGGGTCTGGACTAAACCTATGTGTTGAACACAAAGAAAAAAGTCTTAGTGGGATTGTTGAATTGGGGGTGAGTCACATTTTGCAACGACTCAAATCTTTGTATAATTTGATTTGTAATTTCGTCATACCATCCCAGCCACCACTTGTATTGTAAGTATAAGAAACAGTCCAGCGATTAAAATTTAAAGTGGGCGGACCCGAGTTAAATTTTTAATCCACGGACTGTTTTATATTTCAGTGTTAATCAACTTGGGTGGATGTTAATATCAGTAATTCTGAATATCAATTCATCAGTTGCTGACGACAACACACTGATTCAAATACACACAAGTGTCTAACTAGCTAGTTATGGTGACATCTGATTTATGCCCGAGATGAGTCCCAGCCAAGCCAAACTCAATACCATGAAGGGATTGCAATAATGTGATTTTTACTGGCTATAGCTGTATTGATTACATTTAAATAAATAAATAAATAAATCGATCATTTCATACAGTGCCTGCACACCAGTTCACTTATTATTAACTGTTATGGTAGAGGTGTAATAAACCAATGCCATTAACACTATCAGTGAGGTGGCAGCGGTGGGATAGAGTCCTTGCAAATGGAGTGGTTGTCATCATCAAATATCAATGTATGAATATCTTGGAAATGGACCAATGACATTGAAGGCGTAACTACTTGTATTATACCAGGCACGAGTCAAGTTGAACAAAAATATGGAATATAAGTCACTGGTTCTGCTGTGTTCGAAATATGAATCAAAACATTCAAAATTGTTATTACTTTCCCGATTTGTCTTTGATATTAATTGCACTGGTATAATTGTTATTCTACATTATTTTTCTTCAGTCAGCCGGAAAAAAAACTCATGACCTAAGGGTTGTCACTACTCGTCTAGCGACTCGCAGATACAAAGCCCCCTTAGGTTAATCATATTTTCCTTGGCTGAATGAAGAAAAATATTGGGAAAAAATATATATAAGTTTCAACAAAATAACTGTTGGTGCGAAGTTTGCTAGTGATATATGTATGTGAATAACTAATTGTACTCACTCATATTAGTGGGGAAAATGTTAAACTTACACGAAAAAATCGAGCCTTCCATGGTGATTGTTGTATTCAAACACCGTATTTAAACCACCGGCCTGGTTGGTAGCCATTACCATGACAACAAGAACCGAACTCAACATAACGATGCATTGAAAGACATCAGTCCAGATGACAGCTTTCATTCCACCCTATACGGCATGACATGAACAGCAATACAGTTTATTAACCTGAATTACAAAACGTCTCTTCAGAGGCATTGCACATGGGTCATCATATATGTCTCTAATCTTCACACAGAGACACACATACATACATACACACATACATACATACATACATACACAAACACACACACACACACACACACACTGTATGTATGTATGTATGTATGTATGTATGTATGTATGTATGTATGTATGTATGTATGTATGTATGTATGAAACATTGCTTTCAGGGTAAGCCTCTCGGTAACTTTAAACTTATTGATGATGGGATTGTAAATCATACTCTTTTAAGTTCCAGTACCGTAGCCTGCGGGGGGGGGGGCATGGGGTAGCTGCCCCCCCTAGATTTCTAGGACAAAATGCAACTTTTCGAATACATAGCGATTTTATTAAAATCGCTATTTACGTGACGATTCCTAGCACGCACGCTTTCAATTGATGGTTCATTTAAGTCAAAAGTGACTGTACTTACACTGACTCCTCACTAATATGTCTTTCTACTGTACGCTGGCTTAACTTTGAATAAAAATGTGTCCAGTTAAAAAATTGTAACTTTTTTCAGTGTAGCGAATTACAAATTCTTTGTGTCCAGCAGTCTATTTTGGTAGAAAATCGCCTCAGTGCGCTTGGGATGCCTTGGTCCACAGAAATACGAAATACATCCCAACTCTAGAAAAACAACCTGGAGAAAACTGTAAACCAGGTACATAGTTTAAGGTCCACTCTTAGAAGATCTACTTTCAATTGTGTTCGACGTTCGACGGTTAAAATGCTATTTGATATAATTATCTCATTGCACTGACACTAGCGTTATTCCGCAATTCATTTTGAAGCGACAATTTGCTATGGAAAGAATGGACCTGAATTTGTAAACAGAGTTGTACCTTCGACATCAAAATCCAACCTTCAATTTTCATATAATGATAATGACAAGGAGAATCCACTGAGTTCACCTTGGATTCCGACATAAAGTAGGGCTATGAAAGCTTTTGGAATGGCAGAAAAAATAGGGTTATTTTGTGTTACTTATTTGAGAAAGCATCATCCAATTTCTTTTTTTTTTGACTTTGAATGTGCCATCTCTTCGGCAGCTACTTTCAAAAGATACGACATTATATATGATATGTAATTGCGTACGCTAAAATGGATATAATGTAAATTGCATGCATATTTATGTAAATTAGCCACCTTTCCAAATTTTATATGCATGATTGCACCAAAACAAAGTTCTGCCCCCTGGAAAATTGGTCAGGCTACGACCCTGTACATACATACATACATACATACATACATACATACATACATGCATACATACATGCATACATATATACATATTACATACATACATACACACACACATACATACATACATAGATACATACATACATACATACATACATACATACATACATACATACATTTGTATGAGAGTCAGTTCTAAAAATATGTAATTAATGTTTAACAAAGTGCAAATCAATAATTATCTGTTTAGGGAACGAGCAGAAATTACGGCATGGGGTGGGGTCTGAGGAAAAAAGCCATTTAATATGAATTTTCGTAGCCCCCCCCCCCCCCCTCCCTCGAAGGCTACGTAACATACACATATTTCTTTATGTACACTTATACGGTACCCTCGCGTTCTGGAGTGTACAATCGTATGGTACATTACATTAAAACATTAAACCATGGCAATCGACTTTAACGTCTATACATAAAATAAGGACATTAGGGACCGGTCAGTTTCTTGGGCCGGGGGGGGGTGGATTGGTAGGGGAGGTCACCCTGTTTTTGAAATTGGCGGGGGGGGGGGGTTGTCATGCTGTTTTCAAAATTGTGGATGGGGGGGGGGTCATTGTGTTTTGGATTGTGATGGAAGAAAAAAATCCTTTTCTACAATGGCATATAGCCTTGTCTGAAATGTGGTACATGTAAATATTTGTTCTTCTCCCTGTTTCTTACATGAATTCTTTAATATTACTTATTAGTTGAAACATAACTTTACGTATACATATACAATTACCTAGCTACCACACCAGTTACAGAACACGCTATGTAAATGCTTGGCTGTTTCACAATCAGTGCTTCACTTATATTGCACTTTGGGGCAAAAGTGAACCTGAAGGATTCGTAATGGTAATTTTCTTAGATAGTTTATAAAAGAAGTTAATCTAAAATAATCTACTCGTCACTATGAGCTTGTCAGAAGGGATTAATACACTTTCTATTTTGGACACTACATGTTATTGACACTACAAATCACCACATCTCATCAGATTCCAGTTTCTATTATACACTAGGTATGTCCACCTAAAGTTCTCTAACATACCGGTGACTTTACTATGCATGCAATATTAATGCCCCTATACCAATGTTACGGGCCCATTTTTATGTGACATGGGAAACTCATTTAAAACGTACATTTACGTTAGCTTTTCGAAGCTTGGAAATATTACCTCAAAGGCTATGAATAACCTAAATATTGCCTTAATAGAAGCAAAAAACTCCAGATCTGCCAGGGGGGAAACCCCAAGGACTCCCTCACCCCAGAGGTCACTCATACATTCAACCAACAATAATATTCTGTAAGTTATAAAAGAATAGTTTCTGATACTTGATGGTGCTGTCTTGTAAAGCATGGATTAAGTTATTGCTTGAAAGGGTCCGAATAGCCTAAATATTGGCTTTAAGAGTAAAAGTCCTCCAGGTTTTCTAGAGGGAGACCCCTCGGACCCCCCTCCCCGCATGAGGTGGACATATCCCAGTCTCAAGCTCTTCCACCTACCTCTTACTGTCAAGATGCTATCAAACTACATGTATATTTCAAACATATTTCGACCCAATGTAGTTGCTTTTTACATGTTGGTGCTGTCTTGTAAAACTATTTTCTGAAAATATCTGAATAGTCCCAAAATTGACTTTTCAGAGTTAAAAACCTGGGCTTCTAGGGCCCGGGGGAGACCTCCTAGGATCCCCAATAAGATATGTACATATTCCCTTCTCAAGCTTTCCCCCTTCCTTTCACTGTCAAGATGCTGTTAAACTGCTTTTGGAATACATTTACCCTGTGTAGTCAATAATCATAATTAGGATAGTGCTATCCCGGGATCTTATAAAGTATTTGCAAGACAGTCAAGCAGTCCACACTGAGTCATGATCAAAAAGTACCTGTCATGTGAATAAATATTATATATGGGGGTGGGGGTGGTCACCATGTCTTAGCATTAAGTGATAGGGGGGTCAGCCTGTTTTTGGTGTTACAGATGGGGGGGGGGGTCAGTGACTTTTTTATCGGCCCGAATTAAGAATCCACCCCCCCCCGGTGGAAAAAACTGACCAGTCCCTTAGGGAAATAAAATTTCAAACCACACATATTACTGAAGACCATACAGTACGAAAATTGGATACCCCAATTTTACTCTCAATTCATTGTTAATATATGGCTATATTTCTACATTTGTAACATATAAAGAGATTTTTCGAGACACAGACACACACAGAGACAGACAGACAGACAGACAGACAGACAGACTCACACACACACATTCATATAATATTTGGTTATCGACTGCATCATATATGATAGGTAAATGAAGTGAACAATTTTGCAAACGTCCAAGGTAAACAACTGCTTTTGAGTTTGGACTTTGTTCAAAAAGTGTCTGTCTGCCTGTCTGTCTGTCTGTATGTCTGCCTGTCTGTCTGTCTGTCTGTCTGTCTGTCTGTCTGTCTGTCTGTCTGTCTGTCTGTCTGTCTCTCTCTCTCTCTCTCTCTCTCTCTCTCTCTCTCTCTCTCTCTCTTTGTCTCTGTCTCGCTCTCATCATTTTTACAAAGTGAATAATTAAAGGGGGGTCACCTTATTTTCAACAACTGAACGAAATCATGAACCACCCTGCTGTACTTAAATTTCCATACAACAAATGTATGTGCATACAATAAACCATAAACAATTTATGGCTATAAATATACGTTCAAATATCACATAAACTCTTTGTCTCTTGATACATCCCAAGCATATGACACGGAGTCATAACATTGCACCTTTTAAGCACTTCTTAATATTGCAGGCCATGAGTTGCATTGTGTCATCATGTGGTATAAAACTTGCATGTGTAGCTGTACACATAACACATAAGAAATTAAATACCTTGAAATTTACTGGATGGACTGACTCTAAAATCTGTGCCTCCATTGACCGAACATGTTTTAATTGCACACAAACATAGCCAATAGAGACACACTTTCAAATGACTTAATGAATTTGTAGTAACTGACCTCCACTGAGCATGTTTTCCTCAAATTTTCTCACTTTCTACTTGATCTTTTTTATTATTATTTATGTCAATATGACTTGAAATGATTTAAACTTTTGAAACCCTAAAATTAGTGATACTTTTATGATATAATTAAGTTGTGTTTTACTTCTGAATGGTGCTCTAAATGGCCTCCAAATGGTGTTCATTTTTCAAAAAGCTCTTACCGTGGGAGGGTGACACCCCTCCCAACCTCCCCCGCGCTTGTATAGCAGGCGCACACACGCATAGCGTGCACTTCTCCCCATACTTATTCCAGTTCTCTCCCTACTTTGAAACTTACTGAAACCTCTAGGTTTACAATTATATTAACTCCATTTCAAATATTGTACTTTATAATTAGCTGAATTAATCTATAATGGTAATAGTTAACGTTCACTCAATCTAAGAGATATCCTAGAACTTTAAGGTACTAAACCATGAATATTTTGCATGTCAATTAACAGACAATCATACTTCTCATAGGGTTCCTGTCTAAAGAGCTTTATACATGTGAAGCAATGGATTTGAGACACCAATTTACCAGATACACTTAAAATTACTTTAAATGTAAGAAGTAAAATCAACTATGCAGTGTGATGTATTGTGCATTGAGAATCTAGAGTGTCTTTTGCAAGCCAAGAAGAATATTTCTTTCAGATGTCGGGGGGGGGGGGGACAACAGTGTTTTTTTTTATTTGTCAGGGAGGGGGGGGGGGGTTCGGATTTGTTGTGGATGAATCACAGGGGGTCACTGTTTTTAAGTACAACACGAACAAGAAGTCACCGGCCCACCTCCGACCGTAAAAACTGATCGCTCCCTAATTTGGTTCAAATAATGAACAATTTATTTCATGCCCCCCCCCCCTTCAGACCATCAGAATTTTCACGGGCTCCTTTTGCACCCTCAGGTTTCCCTAATTTCTCATCAGGACCCCTCCCCCGCCGTAAATGCTGCTTGTCTCCTCACTCACCAAGGTCGTATAGAAGGTACAAACAGCCCCTGTAATGACGATGGTTATCCAATAGTCTATGCCTTGTACTAGATGGTCATAGTGAAATAGTAGACAAGAGTTAATGAAATAATAACACTTCTGAAGACTACTAATTGACACGTCGCTACTCACATAAATTAGCAGTTTGAATTCCATCACAGTCGACATGCATAATTAGCCATTGTTGTTTTTACCAATCAAAATGACTTGATGTGTTAGGCCTATTTCAATGTGTATATTAAACTGTTCATTTGTCGTTCATTATATCAATGACAGTCAGTCAGTCAGTCAGTCAGTCAGTCAGTCAGTCAGTCTGTCTGTCTGTCTGTCTGTCTGTCTGTCTGTCTGTCTGTCTGTCTGTCTGTCTGTCAACGCCAGACTGTCTACCAACATCATTTACAATTTGTTAAACAGACGTCCTTCTTTCTATCAGAGCCCCAACCCCACCCCACCCCCTAATCCATATCATTATTAAAATTCTATGCTACTACACAATGATGAACTTGTTCCAATTTTATATGATATTGCACTGATGTGAACATGAACTAATCACTAGATTGATGTGAATATGAAACCTGGGTGTGACCACGATTGAGATTCATACAAAGTTGAGGGTTGATGTACATGATGTATCCACTTTATATCACTAATACGAGAAATCTGACAATACTACTTTTAACAGGTCACAAGTACAAGTTTGCCTACCTGCTTGGAAAGCCAATGCTGGTCCAACCAATGTGGTAGCCATATATAGGTTTGTTGTCAACAGGTAAAGACATGATACGGCGATGCGCAGTGAGTGATGAAATCGGAGAGAAACATACTGTAAGGAATTCAAAATCATTAGATAATTTTGTAATCCACAATGTCAATCACAAAGTACATGATCGTGACAAATCAAGACATCTTAATTATATTACCAGATGAGATTGAATATGGTTCAAAGAGTAACTACCGCAAAGTATTTCATAGCTTCCCTTTGAGTCCACTAGAATTTTAACTCCGCCCCCCCCCCCTCGCATCCTCGAACTGTTTTGTGCTACATGTTCTCCTCAACTACGCCTCCCTCCCGCAAATTAAAAAAATGTTATACATGTACCATGATTTCCGTGAAATATATAGAGTTGCTATCGTTTTCATCCAACCAGAAGCTGTTCGGATCCAGTGACAGTTGCCATTTTACGTTCCAATGTAGTATTCCCCCTAGACTCTCTAGTGGTGACGGAAGTAAGAGCAGTCTTACTAATTGAGACTAACTCACCTCGTAAATACTGATTACTTCAAGTCCCCGGATGACAGGTACAAACGTGAACGTCATTATTGTTATCCCAATTATCATGGCCAATAATACCCAACAATATACGACGCCATGTCCAAATGTTTCTGCTGGAAATCCCAAAACAGCGATAGACGACGTAAAGGTAACAAAAAACGACATGGCAAGTGGTAAGCAGCCCATCCTGCGATTAGCAACAAGATACCTGGGAGTGGAATATATGAGAGAGAGAGAGAGAGAGAGAGAGAGAGAGAGAGAGAGAGAGAGAGAGAGAGAGAGAGAGAGAGAGAGAGAGAGAGAGAGAGAGAGAGAGAGAGAGAGAGAGAGAGAGAGAGAGAGAGAGAGAGAGAGAGAGAGAGAGAGAGAGCGAGCGAGCGAGAGCGATTTTATTCTTTATTCTTTATTTATTAGGAATATCCTAAGGGAAACAAGTCCCATTTACTGGTTCCTAAAATACAGGGTACAAATAAACTACACAATACAGTCAGGAAAACTACAAACACAATAAGACAGATAATAACAGAAAAAGATATATACAGAAAAGAACAAGTTGATTAATTGATTAAATTAGTTAAAAATTGCACATCGAATGTCAGCCTTAAACTTATTAATATTACTAAAAACGTCAACATCAGGAGAAGATCGAACTATTTCATACATCTGTTAAGTGGAAAAAATTTAAAAACATTTATTCTACACCGAGGGGGTCTAAAAGTGGGACAAGAGCGCAGAAGTTTTCCTGACACATTTAAAGACAACTTAGATAAGATAACAGGGACGTCATAAAAACCGTTTACACATTTATATAAAAGCTACTCATCAAGGTAGCTTCGACGCTGAATAAAAGTTGGTAATTTGGAAACACTGCACAAAGTATCAAACTGGCTGGAATTGTATTGTGTATGAGTTTTAAAACAAAGATATTGAATTATTATTAACTTAATTATTATTATTAACTTTATTGCCATAAGTATAAAATTATACAATGGAATTCGCTTTGGTTATAAGTAGCTCGGTTAAAACACAAACAGTGTGGATATGAATAACTATTAAAAGTGATAGATTTACGTTGAACACCCTCTAATAAATTTATGTGTGATTTGTGCGAAACATTCCAAGCAACAGAAGCATATTCAAGGCAACTACGGATCAGAGTAAAATATAAAGTTAGTAAAGTTCTTAACTGAGAAAAATTGTGTGTTACGTTTGACAAAAACCTAATAATATAACAGATAATATGACCATAAAAACAAAGGTAATTCCTAAATCCTTAATAATCTTTCCTCGAGTAAGGTTAAAGTCAGAAATACAATAATTAAAAGTAATTGGCTCCTTCTTATTTGCAAAAGAAATCACATAACATTTCTCAAGATTTAAGTCCAACTTCCATGTACTGCACCAAGATGCTATCCTAACTTGGAGCAGTCTAAAATATCATTTACAGAATTAAAAACCTTAGCATCGTCAGCATGATATAAGATGTGACTGCGATGGACGAGATGGGTGATAAAGGAGAAGGTGAAACTGTTCAATCAATCGATCGACCGACCGACCGACCGACCAATCATTTAGTATTATCATATCAGACAGTATATGGTATTACTATCTGATTTTTCAGTGATGACAGTAGGACAGTACATTCGTGTCTATCGCTGAAAATATACGCTACGAGCGATTCTAATTTTGCCAGGTTCACAAACATTGCCCTAGGTGCAAGAAATGCAACCTTAAAGTTTCGACCTAAGGGACCGGTCAGTTTCTCCAGCCCGGGAGGGGGGGGGGTAGGTGGATTCTTAAATCGGGCCGACAAAAAGTCACTGACCCCCTCCCTATCTGTAATACCAAAAACAGGCTAAACCCCCACCCCTATCACTTAATTCTAAAACATGATGACCTCCTCATATATAATATTCACACGACAGGTATTTTTTGATCGTGACTCGGTATGGACTGCTTGACTGTCTTGCAACTACTTTATAAGATCCCGGGTTAGCACTATCATAATTCTAATCATTGACTACACAGGGTAAATATATTCCAAATGTAGTTTAATAACATCTTTAATGTACAGGTAGGGGGAAGAGCTTGAGATGGGAATATGTACTTCTGTTATGGGGGTCCTAGGAGGTCTCCCCCTAGAAGCCCAGGAGGTTTTTTAACTCCGAAAAGTTAATTTTGAGACTATTCAGACATTTTCAGAAAATAATTTCCAAGCATTACAAGACAGCACCAATATGTAAAAAGCAACTAGATAGGGTTGAAATATTTTTGAAATATAGTTTGATAGTATCTTGGCAGTAGGAGGTAGGCGGAAGAGCTTGAGACTAGGATGTGTACACCTTGTGTGTGTGTGGGGGGGGGGGTCCTAGGGGGTCTCCCCCTTAGAAGCCCTGAAGTATTTTTACACTGAAAAGTCAATTTTGAGACTATTCAGACCCTTTCAGACTATAATTTCCAAGCCTTACAAGACAGCACCAACATGTAAAAAGCAACTACATAGGGTTGAAATACTTTTGAAATATACTTTGATACCATCTTGACAGTAAGAGAAAAAGAGCTTGAGACTGGGATATATTCACCTCATGTGGGGTGGGGGGGGGGGGTCCGAGGGGGTCTCCCTCTAGAACGCTGGAGGATTTTTACTCTGAAAGCCAATATTTAGGCTATTCAGACCCTTTCAAGCAATAACTCAATCCATGCTTTACAAGACGGCACCATCAAGTATCAGAAACTATTCTTTAAAACTTACATAGGGTTGAAATATGTTCTTAAAAAGTTAAATGGCATCATTATATACATGTAGTAAAGGTCAGCTCATCTAATGGTAGTATCATTGGTGGGGGAGATTTGGAGATTAAGGCAATTTTAGACTATCTTGGCAAACATTTCACATCTTTAAAAGACAATATCATCTCAAATTAGAATAGGGTGAAAATATTTAAGAAAAGTTTAATACCATTATGACAGTAAAAAGGTTGTTGGTACATCTGATTGTTGGTTGAATGCATGAGTTACCTCTGGGGGTGAGGGAGTCCTTGGGGTTTTCCCCCTGGCAGATCTGGGTTTTTTTCTGCTATTAAGGCAATAATTAGGTTGTTCATAGCCTTTGAGCTAAAATTTCCAAGTTTCGAAAAGCTAACGTAAATGTACGTTTTAAATCAGTTTCCCATATCACATAAAAATGTCCCCTTAACATTGTTATATGGGCATTAATATTGCATGTATAGTAAAGTCAACGGTATGTTAGAGAACTTTAGGTGGTCATACCTAGTGTATAACAGAAACTGGAATCTGATGAGATGTGGTGATTTGTAGTGTCAATAACATGTAGTGTCCAAAATAGAAAGTGTATTAATCCCTTCTGACAAGTTCATAGTGACGAGTAGAACAATTTAGATTAACTTCTTTTATAAACTATCTATGAAGATTACCATTACGAAACCTTCAAGTTCACTTTTGCCCCAAAGTGTAATATAAGGGAAGCACTGATTGTGAAACAGCCAAATATTTACATGACATGTTATGTAACTAGAGTGGTAGCTAGGTAATACATGTATATGTATATGTATAGTTATGTTTGAACTAATAAGTAATATTAAAGAATTCATGTTAAGAAACAGGGACAAGAAAATATATTTACATGATGTACCACATTTCAGACAAGGCTATATGCCATTGTAGAAAAGGATTTTTTTACTTCCATCACAATCGAAAACACAATGATCCCCTTATCCACAATTTTCAAAACAGCATGACCCCCCTACTGCCAATTTCGAAAACAGGGTGACCCCCTACAAATCCACGCCCCCCCCCCCCCAGGCCGAAGAAACTGACCGGCCCCTAAACCCAGGGCTCTATACCACTCAACGCTACTCACGCAGAAGTTGTTTTCTGTCCTCCCTTTGCGATGGCATGATAAACACCGGTAGCAGCTGATACAACCAGTAGACCAATAAATAGAACCCAGTCTGCAACTTTGAACTGGGTAACTTCGTTCGAAGACATGTCTGCCTGTAATTGAACAAGTAACGGATAGACATTGAGGACTAATACCACGGCTCATTTGTGGTGATGACTTGATGATATATTCAAGTTGATTCCCCGTCTCTTATTTTCATGTATACACCCACATTCACACCGTGACTCAAACCAGGTCACATTGATCGGTTGTCAGGGGCAACGTGGTACCATATAGCACAAACAAGCTTAAGTAAAGAACACTTTCATTTCTTTTCCACTATATTTAGATTGGTTTGTTCTACAATAGCGTGGACTGTTTTAAATTCTTTGGCGCAACAATATTTAGGAATAATTATACTTTATCAAATGTTTTGTCTTGTCTTGTCTTGTCTTGTCTTGTCTTGTCTTTCTTCCTTTTCACTTTGTATGTGTATTATTTCGTTGTGTTTTTTTTCTTATCTTTTGCTACAAAGTCAACACAACTTTATCAAATGTTTGTACATGGACAAAGGTCGTACAGGTCCGACCGATTATCAAAAGCGTAAAACGTATCGTATAATATCGTATCAATCGTTGATATTAACATTAGGTCTATCCACGTTGAACTTTGATACTTTCAACTGTTGTTGATACAAAAGTACAAAAAATATGCGTTTCACAACACAACCAAGATACGCCCATGTATAAATAGTGACACGTCTTTATACAAGAGAAACACACTTCACGACCGAAGGCTATATTTAACTTGCTGTAATAAAGATAACATTTTACGACTTTCACAGAGGTTGCCAAAACTACACGATTGCCGGGAGATAGACCTACATGCGATTCACCTGTAATGACAGGAATTTTGATTCTTTGAATTGTCGCTCATCCAGAAAAGGATAGCTCAGTGGAATACCAAGTGTTAGTCCTTCAAGACAACAGGTAGGCTACAATCGACCGTGTATACCTTGCAAAAACTACTCGTTCTACTAGGCTGTGTATAGGTTGTAACTTATGGCTCGCATAATTTAGGATTGCTGTAGAATAACTGCCAAGTTTTTCTGTTCCCAGAATGATATTCAAATAAAGCTGTCTTCAATGTTTCCTGACCGTGTGTTGCGTTTATATCAAGTATAAAACCAGATTTAAACTGAATGCCTCCCGTAAGGGAATCACTAATTATGCAAATAACTCATTAAACTAAAAACTATGCTAAAACTAAGCTATATAAAAGATTTTATAGGACATATCCGCTTTGTTATGGTTAACGTATGTACTAAATTTGTATTGAAATTGAAGTATGCAGTCTTAAGATATAGCCTAATTACCGAAAATCATTGATTATGCAAATTATTCATTAACACTGTAAGGTACATCAACTAACTTTATAGGACATACACAATTTGTTATGGTTAATGTATGTACTGAATTGGATTGAAATTGAAGTATGCAGTCGTAAGATATAGCCTAATTACCAAGAATAATAAATTATGCAAATTATTCATTAACACTGAAAGGTACACCAACAAGCTTTATAGGACATATGTGATTGTTATGGTTAACGTGTGTACTGAATTATATTGGAATTGAAATATGTATTCTTAAGATATAGCCTAATTACCGGAAATCATTAATTATGCAAATTATTCATTAACACTGTAAGGTACATCAACAAACTTGATAGGGCATGTGTTTTGTTATGGTTAATGTATGTACTAAATTATGTTGAATTTGAAGTATGTATTCTTAAGATATAGCCTAATTACCAAAAATAATTTATTATGCAAATTATTCATTAACGCTCTAAGATACATCAACGAATTTTATAGGATAAATGTATGTTGTTATAATTAACGAATATACTAATTTATATTGAAATTGGCGTATGCAGTCTTAAGATATTGCGTAATTAGTTGAATTTCTCTAATTAAACATAAACAGATCTGGCTCAAAACCTAATCAGGTCTAGCTATTACCCTAAAGATTATATATCCCGAATTTCATTACAATTGAGCAAGCCGATTTTTAGAAAATGATGACACAGACAGACAGACAGACAGACATATAGACAGACAGACACACACACACACACACACACAAACAAACAGACATTCCCCTTTTAATACCTCCCGTACCCTTACGGGAGGTAAAAATGCAAGCCAAAATTCTTCCAAGAAAAAAGTAGCTTGGCATGAGCCTAGGTCAGTTTACGATTCATTTGTTTTGATAAAGGTATATGCTGTACGGACTATCTGGTAAATCGATTTTGGATACTTAGCAAACCAAGAATAGGAATATGAATGTAGACATAATGTCTGGCCTATGTCCATGAGAGGTCAAGTCAGATCACAGCGGGTAATGTTAGATACTTGGAACTATGCTAGATCAGGTCAGGTCACCTAAGGCTGAAGTTGGTTGAAGCAAAAATTTGACAATATATGACCTATGCCTATGTGGAGTGTTATCAATGAAGGTGGCGAGAGGATAAATATATTTGCTAATATCTTAAGATAAAGCCTAATTACTGAAAATAGTTAATGACGCAAATTACTTATTAGCATGAAAAGCTACATTAACAAGCTTTATAGGACACATGCACTCTGTTAACATTAATGTGTATACAAAATTACATGAAATATAAAGCCTAATAATCCAAAATTGTTATTCTGGCAAAAACCTCATTAATATTTATAAGATGTTTATTCATAGATCTTGGAGGGCCCCTCCATGATCTGCTCTGTGGTTCATCAAAACCTAATCACCTCTAGCCATTACCCAAAAAATATGCGTGCCGAATTTCATTTTAATTGTGCAAACCGTTTTTGAGGAAACGACGACCGTCACACACACACACACACACACACACACACACACACACACACACACACACACACACACACAAGCATGCACATGCAGTTAGTCAGATAGATAGATAGATATATAGATAGATAGGTAGAAAGACAGCCATACAGACAGACACAGACAGCCATACAGACAGACATCACTTAGACTTAACCTTCCCGTAAGGAGGTAAAATTCATCTAATATATGTTCACGCATGGTACATGTATTGATGATAACAAAGTACACGAGTTTGGGAAAGAGTTTGCCAATATAGTTTTCAATTGTAATGATTGTCATTAATTAGACAACAGCTAAAGAATGCAAGTTTACAATTTAATATAATTTGATACATTGATAATAACAAAGTGCACGTGTCCAATAAAGCTTATTGATGTAGCTATCGTAATCATACATTTGCATAATCAACGATTTTCGATAATTAGGCAATATCTTAAGTATGCAAGCTTCAAATATCACATAATTTATTTTCCAATTAAGGGCTATATCATGTATGACAGCTACAGCTCAGAATTTTGCATTCTAACAATGTGTGTAGGAACAAAAATCTATGAATCTGCCGTTATGAAAAGCATTCAGTTTACATTTGTTGTTTCTGTTGGTATTTTGTTTCAATTGATTCTATTCTAAACATTTACAAGACATTTGATGATGTGAGTATACAAAGTACTGAGCCTCATAAAACTGCAATACATACATCAGTGATTAGTGACTACGTTTACACGAAGTCATCATAACATCATTTTGCCGTGACTCTCAGTGGCAGGGGTTGGGGTGGGGCAGGTTCTCTCTCTCTCTCTCTCTCTCTCTCTCTCTCTCTCTCTCTCTCTCTCTCTCTCTCTCTCTCTCTCTCTCTCTCTCTCTCTCTCTCTCTCTCTCTCTCTCTCTCTAGTTAATGATAAATTAAGATTTTCAAACAGCAAACAAGTGCCGTATGTGTGATTTTTCTTTTTGGAGGCTACAATTTAAAGTAACTAATCAATGATCTTCCCTATACAGATCTAAACGAGACAATCTTTCCAAAGACAACAATGATGACATAAATATCATGGTCAGAAGGTAAAGCCAGACTTAATCTTAGAATACAGTTTGATGAGGCACTATAATCTTTACACGTTAGTCACTCGATCAAGATTCACATATCGATTTGTTACAAGGGTTGACGTTTCTTGCATTGTTGACATGTTCCATTTTTCTTCATTGGGTTCAGTCAAACGAACACTTTCAGGAGACTTCTGTTCTTCATGTGGTGGATGTTTGGGTCTGTGGAGAAAAGTTATCGTTTGAGTTTACAGAGTGGATTCGGAGTGGATTCGTATAGTGTGAGAAATGCTTCGATTCCATAACGAACAGACCTAACACAGTACAGCGGGACTGTCTGTCGGAGCCCTTCAACAAATCTGAAATCTTACTCATAAAGGAATTTAGGCCATGTTTGCCAAATATTGCCATCAATTGCAGTTTGGGGAGCAAACAAAGCAATATTGTTAGTCACTGAACCATTGAAAGAAAGGATGTACTACACCACAGTACATGGAGTGTATTATTTACACCATTATTGCAATGGCACATGTCTGTCTAAGTAAGACTGACGTCATTGTTTGACCATAGGGGCACATAGTATTTCTTAGATTGTTGTTTTCCCTGTCTACAGGCTATACATGACATTTTGACTTGAATATATTTCACCTACCTATATCTCAAAACATATCTTTAAAAAGTATAGATTGTCACAGTGTTGATACGTTTGTAGTAGCAAGATTCGTGTGATATTTTCATAACATTTATAGTGCTGCAGCTGGGCCGGCATTTCTAACGTCAACCAGCATCTCAAAAACTAGGTCACTTTTCTGGCCTCTGCTGCTTTACTAATAATAGTATACGTGTCTGTGTGCCTGAATTTTAGTAGACTTTGAAATTCGTTGATTTTCCCCACCTTAGGAAGGATAACAGTAGCTTTGGATCGACCTTCTTCTTTCTCTCTGAGGGCACAATACATCGTCGAATTTCACTGACCACAATACCAAATATGACAGTCACTGTCCAATTCATAAACCCATACCAAACGAAAGATATCTGCAGAAAGATGATATTTACATTCTTCACAAATCAGAAATATTGAGTATAATATGGTGCTGTACGTACAATGAAAAGATATGTTATGCAAGTGTTATATGAAGTTGACCATTAACTGTTGTGGTTCGAACAATCTTGACTCCCTGTAATGTAAACACATCAAAATAAGTTATTGTCGAAAGGATAGTATTTTTAAAGTTATGCCACGATCAACATTCAAGGAAGAGAAGTCAAAATTACTTGTTTTTTTCTTCAAATTCCTAGGTATTCAACTTTCTCATGGTCTGCCCTGGCAAACAATTACCGAACGGTTATATTCTGTAAATCCTTGTAGTACGTACATTTATCATATTATCCTAAAGATAGGTTTATACTACTTCTCACTGCGAGGAATACAAAAGTATAAACACGACACACTGGAATCTACCAATTGACACCACATGGTTAGAGCATTCTGGCTAGTGGGGACCTGGACTCAAATCCTACACGTTACTTTTCATTCCTCAACTTCATCTCTCTCTCTCTCTCTCTCTCTCTCTCTCTCTCTCTCTCTCTCTCTCTCTCTCTCTCTCTCTCTCTCTCTCTCTCTCTCTCTCTCTCTCTCTCTCTCTCTCTCTCTCTCTCTCTCTCTCTCTCTCTCTCTCTCACACACGTATACATATATCTATATTCAATAATATATTTGTATTATGGCATGTTGGCCCAACAAGTAACCAAATATATCAACCATATGGTTTAACTTCTAAAATGCATGTAATAGAACCATAGTGTCCAATACCTTGTAAAATGGCAAAACTGGAATCATAGCCTTCATTGACAAGACGTTTCCCAGGGAGACCCACATGCCCCAACTAGTTCCTATGATAATTGCAATAAAAGCACCCCTGGAAAATACAAAAGACAGAGTCGATTAGCTATATCACATTCCAAAGCAAAATGCATTGGGGGCAATTTGACACTCATGTATACGGGATAATATTTCTGTAAATATTAAATATGTTTATTAAAAGAAATATAAAGGTACAAAAAACAGTTCTCTTCCTTCAGTAATTCTACTTAGTATAGAAGTCTAGTAATTGCATTATAGTATATGTTGTTGTAGTCGTCAAAGCATGTATGTATTCCACAGTACAACTATTTGAGTGTTTGGTTTGATATATGTATATGAGTTGTAATAAGTAGAAAACTTACCATGTATTTGCCCTTGGATAGCACATGCCCAGAGTGTACGTACCAAGAATTGGAGATGCAAATGCGCTAAATATCACAGCAGTAATTTGGACGAATGTGCCTAAATAGGGTACACCGAAAGCCAGAACAGTGGAGACGATACCAAATAAGAAAGCTGTGTGGGGTATAAAGACACAAATACATTACAGAAATCTAAAGAATACACTGACTTGAGAGAAGCGAAACCTTTGTTTTCGTAACTGATTTATTACGTTGGAATATCAAAACATGTCAGTATACTGACTGTGGAATTCGAAAGCCAGCTTTCAGCTTTCTACCACAGACAAGTAAGAATGTAAGTTATAAATGGGTTTCCCCATGTAACATGAAAATGGGCCCGTAACATTGGTATAGGGGCATTAATATTGCATGTATAGTAAAGTCACCGGTATGTTAGAGAACTTTAGGTGGTCATACCTAGTGTATAATAGAAACTGGAATCTGATGAGATGTGGTGATTTGTAGTGTCAATAACATGTAGTGTCCAAAATAGAAAGTGTATTAATCCCTTCTGACAAGTTCATACTGACGAGTAGGAAAATTTAGATTAACTTCGTTTATAAACTATCTATGAAGGTTACCATTACAAAACCCTCAAGTTCACTTTTGCCCAAAAGTGCAATATAAGTGAAGCATTGATTGTGAAACAGCCAAGCTTGACATGTTTTGTGACTAGTGTAGTAGCTAGGTAATACATGTATATGTATATGTATAGTTATGTTTGAACTAATAACTGATATTAAAGAATTCATGTAAGGAACAGGGACAAGAAAAAATATTTACATGTACCACATTTCAGACAAGGCTATATGCCACTGCAGAAAAGGATTTTTTTCTTGCATCACAATCCAAAACACAATGATCCCCCCCCCCACCCCAACCACAATTTTCAAAACAGCATGACCTCCCTACTGCCAATTTCAAAAACAGGGTGACCCCCTACCAATCCACCGCCCCCCCCCCCGGCCGAAGAAACTGACCTATGTGTGAAGGCGCCCCAGCAAGGCGTACCGTACAGACTCGGATATAATCACTCTAAATATTGTAAATATTGTAAATTAGTGAATGTGACATCTTAGTAAACTGAACAATGACTCGCTGCAGTCGCATAGACGTACTTAGTCCTTTCGTTATGGTGGTATCTCTGAAGTCATTTTGTGTCATCGGCTGGTCAGTCCGGATAGATCGCCATCGTCGCCATGGTAATATCATATCCCTCAATATCACTGCAACTAACCCATTAAGGCCTGAGGAAATTGAGCTTGGTGTAAAAAAATACGTTATAAATTATTACACGAGGTATAAAATTAACAGTGACGAGAATTTGTTCACACAGTATTCAAAAAAACCCTGTACATTGCTTAAACTCTTAGAAATCGGGAAAAATATGGTGTTTGAATATACTTAGTAAACTGTGCAAATTATGGGGGGTTGAGGTTATTAGATATATAATATTAATATACGTCATCTTTATAACTTGGTACCTCTCTCAAAACCTTTGCTGTTGTAGGGAAATTGACATTAAATAACACTACAGATCTCCTGGATATTACCAGTGAGGATAGGCACATCTTTTTTTGTGAGAAGAAATTATATTTTCACTGACATATCACTCTTCTGATATTGTCATTTTATGCGAATATGCGAAATAGTGATTTCTGGTTATCCTTGTTCTCAGTGATTAAATTTGAGTAATATTCCATCTTCGCTTTCTTGATTACGAGGCTAACATTTCTGCATTCTTCTTAAAAAAATCCGGCGATGTACGTCTAGCTTAGTGGTGCGCCACAGACATTCAGCTGTTCTCCTCTTTTTTTTTGGCCATATCAGCTTCGGGTGATTACCATTTAATGTCAGAATGTATAGTGACAGTCCGCCTTTTCAGAGGAGCATGTATTTCAAGAAGTAAGATGTGTGTGTTATATGATGCTATGGCAGAAGAGAGGTCTGTTGGCAGTGACATGAGATCTGGGAGATAAATCAAATCATGGGTGAAGTTTTCCATCGAGATTGTTGAGATACATCGAAACGTCATTTCACGTCTTGGAAGTGAAGGTTTACGAAGTATAAGATCGTCATGGACGGGATTGTGATGTGAAAGTCCGGTGAAATCAACGAAAGTATTATTGATAATTGTTGGAGAATTAGGCATAATTAGATCCAATGTGTGGTCTTTAATGTGATTTGATTCGTGTACCCATTGTATCAGATTATATGTGGAGATTAAATTTCCTAGTAGCAGGATGACTTGTAGTGTTGAAATCACCGACAATGTAGAAAGGACTCGGACATATAACTAATCTTGCCAATGTAGAACTAAATTCCATCGTGAATTGAGAAACTGATAATTTGTTTTTAACGGAAGGTGGTGGTCGATATACGATTTAATATCTTTAAAGAGATTCCCGGTGAAGAATTGTACCTTCAACAGCTTCAAATGACTTAATAGATTAGATTGGTTTCCAGGAACTCAGCTTCAATGGTGCCTTGTGCATAATGGCTAATGGTCATTCATAAATGTTGAAACTACCAAAAAACGACCCAAAGTCTGGTAATTCTATCTAAAACTAGCCAAACGACCCATAAACTACACAAAACAAACCAAAACGAGCCAAAACGAATAAAAACAAGTCAAAACGAGCCAGGAATTAACCTCGCACTTAATATGTTTTCAACGGGTACATGCACACTGAGTACAGACATTGTGTTCAGCCATATTTGATACCCTTCAATGGGCGACTGAAGGTGCACTGTATAGAAATACATGATACATGCACTTTGGACCAATGGCTAATCCACCACCAGATGTTTCCACTCGAGGTAGATGTTTGTAAACATAGCTAGATGGAGTTCATTCAGCAAGTATATGCTCATCACCTGCCTCCTTCAGCCAAGGTTTTGTTAAAGTGAGAATGTCAACATCTTTTTAATTTATGTAATCTTTGATCTCAGCTGCCTTATTACAGACAGAACGGACGTTCCAAGTTTTATGTAAGAACTGACTTTGCTTATGAATGACAGAGGAACTGTGGTGGCTTACTAGTGATAATGTAAACTGGATAAAATTGTTGAAGTTTACCCCATTGACTTTTGAATGTGCAGTACATCTTGATCTGAGGCTTGATGAGATTATTCTAATATCCCTTTGTTTCCATATTCCAGCTCTGTGACCTCTATGTGTGTCAGGTTTTCTTTGAAGGTTCAATTGTTTGTTTGATGGTATTCCACACTGGACTTTGAACAGAATGAGTTACAGTTGTGATATTGGATATTACATTGTTCATTGATTAGCATGTAAAAAGAAAAAGGTCAGCAGTCATATTGGCCCACTGTCTAATGGCTAAATGAACTAAGCAGAGATTCTGAAAGTCAATAATGAATGTCACTTATTAACTGATAGCTCGCACAGTTGCTGCGAAGCAGCCACATAGCAGCTCAATGCATGACTGGTATGCATGCGCATCCTATATACTATGCGATGTTTTTTTTGACGTTTTACCCAAGGATGCATTGCGGTGTAAGGACTATGCATGCGCATTCTATATACTATGTGCATTCTCCACGCTGAGGGCATTATCTACAATATCATCATGAGGCAGCTGGTCACAAATGAATCTACCCTGTGCAAGCTTATGGGCTTTGCCTGATTATGATATTATCTTCAAAGTCTTGCAAAAGGCAAGTCTCAGTGTTATCCAGCATAGTCCTGAGATATTCACAAGTCAATGGCTTCAAAAATCGATGAAGGAAAATCCAAATAAGCAAGAAAAAACGCTTTGTTGCAAGAGTAAAGGATTTGGGGATGCCAATGAAGGGTGCACTCCATATAATACTGATGATCATTAACAATTAATCTCTTCTCCAGTGTTCTAGTCTTGTATTTAATTACTGTACACTATTACACTAGTCTTTTTGCATCTTAATGGATGTGAAATAACAAAACATAAATTGTGTATGTAAATATTTCAATTATAGTGACTATGATTATGATGAAGCCCTACCTCAATGCACCAGCAAACAAACATGAAACAAACAATCCTTGCAGTCCTGGGATGTGGCCTAATTTTGAACTCACGAAGAAGATAAGTATCTGTAAATTGATAAAATGGGAACCATGTCACTTCATTTCCATAAAGAGTTGGCCATACTGTTTGTCACCTCGTTTCCATGAAGAGTTGGGGCGAAGATAAATAAGTGACGGTGAGAGAAATATATTTATTCATGTAATTTGTCAATGAAGTATTGTAAAAAAAATATACTTAGATACGAAATTAATGTTGATGGTACAAAAAGCAGTCAATAAGCTAAGCGGAATTCAAAATGACGGCGCAGGAGGGGGTGGTGGTAAGGTGAGTAAATGTAGCTAATTTGAAAGATATATATATATATATATATATATATATATATATATATATATATATATATATATATATATATATATATATATATATATATATACCCTAGTCTCGTGAAGCATTTGTTCATGTGTTATTATTCTTTTAAGAACGTCTATGTTTCTTTGGTTTAACGTTCTTCCTTGCCATAGTTATTTTTCTCAAAGTTAACATGAATTCTAATGATGAGGGCAAGCTCTTTGAGATTAGATGATAACGTAATATATACTTGTGACTTACTAAATCAGAGTATGTTTTGCTAAATAAAACCAAACAATTGTATGAGATGAAGATTTGTACCTGGTCTGGGGTGCGGTAATTTGGCACGTAGTTTGGTTCCTCCCAGTCTTGTGGAGGAACTGTTATATCTGCAAATAATTGAATGATTTTGAGGTAATATAATTGCTTCATTAAACACCATTCTCTACTTCCAAACATTCAATGAATACACCAATAAATGTTATATAAATGTTCTATGCACGAATTGTTTTACATTCTATTGAAAAGAGCATAAACCACTCTCAGTAAAAATTAATATAAAAAAATCTCAATGTTAAATAATATTAAAGCTAACAGTACTAGTTGAGAACGTTGCAACAAAAACTATGGAATTTGTACCTTGGTCAATCTACATCACAAATAGCTTCTAACATCATTGCTATTTGGTGCTCGAAATATAAGTGAAAATGTTTTAAATCGCACTCATTGCATCTAATTTTCATAAATTGTTCTTGAGCATGTATATATATTTTTTTATTAACTCGGTAAATACTCGTGCATATCATCATGGTGTTGTCTATCGACTCGTAGTGATAAGGCCCCATAGGTAACTTTAATTTTCCTTGGCTGAACGAAGAAAACATTGGGAAATTCTTTCTAAATACTTTACTGCACCATAAAACCCAAATACTTTACTGCACCATTTCATTTTCGATTGTGCCTTGCATATAAACATAGCTAAATTGTAATGTAACAAATCTTCATAAATAAATTTATGAAAAGATATCACAACTTATGAAAACTTTATTACCGATAAATCGACAGTCGTTCATGCCTTTTTTGCTATGTGTCATCTAAATCAAAGTCGTCGCCACGCTCCGTAGGACTGAATACTAATGCCTACTGATAGGAACTGCGATTGCCAAACACGCACTGTGAGTGAAGGCCTTGCCGCGCCCTCACGCGATAACAGTAAGAACATTTTTCTTGTTGTATGTTTGACATTGGGGTCATCATTCTCAAAGCTTGTCAATCAAAATCAACATGGCGTCGCCAGTCACCAAGCAAGTAAACATATCAAGACGCATTGGTGAAACTTGGATATTCACACGTGAAAGACTTTCATAGAAGAAAAATTATCTGCATGATAACAGTCCATGAGTTGGAGCCAATTGAGCTCCTTCGACTCGCAGCTAGCTAATAGACTGTACACGTACACGGCACCATAGACAAGTGAGTGTATGAGCATGACATTGTCAATGAAATTGCCGTGTTGGGCATCGAGGTCGTCCAACAACACCTTTAAAAAAATGCACATTTTCAAGCTTTCACGAGGAAAGATAGGAAAGGTAAATTACTTGATTATGACCATCAAAATACATTTACGAGGTCAAATTTGCGCTGCAGTGTACGTGTATATGCGTTGAATGTTGAGTGAACTGTATGCAAATCATACGAGAGAGTAAAGCCCAATTCCATGACGTCACATCATGAATAAGTAATAGAAAAGGAGATACAGTGAGCAGTGACAGTCGCTCGTGCCTCCGGCATTCGCTGATCAGTACGCAGTTAAAGTATTGCTCCAGATCGGAGCGAGGCAACGACTTTAGTTTTAGATAATACGTAACAAAAAGGCAGGAACGACTGTTGACAGTCCGACACTCGCTGATCAGTACGTGGTTATAGTATTGCTCCAGATCGGGGCGAGGCAATGACTTGATAAAACATAGCAAAAAAGCAGGAACGACTGTCGACAGTCTAGTGGGATGGGTGTAGGGGTTGATAAGGGAGGAGGGACTAGGGGTGATAAGGACAATAATGTTGAAGATGGTTACAATGATGGCGTTGATGTTGTTTTTGTTAATTATAAAGTAAACCAAATACAAGTCAAAACGAAACTTGAAAGTATTCCCCGTACTTACTGTCTAGTGGAGAAAAGGTACTGTTGATTGATGGCCAAAGTGGAGTTAAGTCATCTACAGAAAAGACATTATACTGTATAAACAATGGAGTCTTTGAAAAGATAAAATAAGATCTACACAGAATTTCACATGAAGGTAAAACGGTTGAAACAATAAAGGAAAACTCAAGAAAGGTGTTCTCAATTAATATACATTCTCTAAAATTAGAACAGACAGATCTTCTGGTGTCATCTATCAATCATGTACATTAATATAATACAAATATTAAACATGCTTACTGTCATAGAAGGCAAACAGAGCAAGCCCAGTTACAAACAGGAGTGAAAACATCACCATGTTGAGCGGTATTGTCAATAACACGGTCCTTTAGAACGATGGGTAGAAACGTTTAGATATTTACAATATATTATTTCAAAGTTAACATAAAAGCGTGAAAGTGGTGTTGATGTCTAAGTATAAATTCTTCAATTTAAATTTACAGTAAATTATAGTAGGTTATTATACAATAGACGCTCTCTCTGATAATACTAAGAGATACCAAGATACCAATGCTACAGAGCTGGCTAATATTATGAACGAGCTCTCCGTTCACAAAGGATGTACACTGCTTAAAGTGGCACAAGCTGAGTCTATAAATCTGTTTTACTCAATTGAAAATACTCACATAAAACCTTGATTATAATTAAAAGCTACTTAACCAAACTATTCAGGACACTTTTGTTTTGTTATCATCAAATTGTACATACCAGAGTATATACACTATGAAACGTGCATGTGATTTTTAAAATTACAGAAACAACCCCACATACATTAAATAATGTGATTGATTCACCAACATTGTAAGCTACATCAACATTGGACATGATTGTATGCTTTGTTATAATCAATATATACACCACATCATACTGAAGATAAAATACGTGCAAAAAGTTTGTTATTGTATGTGCAATAACAAACATTTTACACAGCCATTAAGCAATCTTTTGCAATTTAGAGGTGGACATATCCCAGTCTCAAGCTCTTCCCCCATCTCTTACTGTCAAGATGATGCTATTAGACTTCTGGAGTTTTAAAAAACAATAAAATAGTTCAACCCTATGTACTTGCTAATTACATGCTGGTTCTGTCTTGTAAAGCTTGGAAACTTTGTACTTCCTAAAAAGGGCCTGGTCGCTTTAAGTGTCAAAAAACACCAGAGTAGCTCATAGGATCCCTCCGCATGAGATTTGTACATATTCCCATTTCAGTTTGGGGATCAGTTTTTACGGGCAGGGGTGGGTCGGTGACTTTTTGTTCGTGTTGTACTTAAAAATAGTGATCCCCTGCAATTCATTAACAAAACAATCCACCCCCCCCCAAAAAAAAAAAATAAAAAAAAATAAATAAAATAACACTGTTACTGACACCCTCCCCCCATCTTTTGCCAAGAAACATTCGTTTTGTTCTTGCAAAAGACATTCTATTCTCAAAGCATAATACCACACACTGGATAGTTAATTTTACATGTTACATTTTCAGTAATTTTAAGTGTATCTGGTAAATTGCTAACCAAAATCCATTGCTTCACATGTATAAAGCTCTTTAGATAGGAACCCTATGAGAAGTATATGATTGTCTGTTCACTGACATACAAAATATTCATGGTTTAGTAACCAAAAGTTCTAGGATATCTCTCTGATTGAGTGAACAATTACCATAGATTAATTCAGCTAATTGTCAAATACAATATTAGAAATGGAGTTAATATACTTGTAAACCCATGTCAATAAGTGTCACACATAATGATATACTTACAACTCATATAATGAATTGTTTGCACGAATGTTCGCATCATATAGTCAATATATTGTTTTCTTTAGACTTAAGACAGCTGCGGCTTTCCATACATGTACACGCATTGACTAGTTTGCACTCCTCAAGGCACTTGTTTGTCCTGTTCATAATTGTTCAGTTTAATCACTGACTCAAAACTCCCCTCCCTTCATTGACCAAACTGCTAATTTCATCCAAAGTGTTTTTGAAAAGGTTTTGAATAATGAAATGTGATAAATGTTATTGATTTCAAAATAGAAATTAAAAATGTCATTAAAAGGTTTTCTGTACTACAGCAGTTTCCGAACTACATTACTAATACAATTCAATTCACTTACTACTGGCTATGTTGTCCAGTATATTGCTGACAACATGATAGCCTTGAAAATAAATACATTTTAATACCAAGGAAATGTAATATTATGATCTGCTAACAACATTTTAATCAGTATGTAGTATTATGTAGTGCTATGAATACAAAGCCAGTATGTAGTGAGGACAAAATAGCTCTTTTATTGGCACAATAAATGTATTTTAGTGACATGCACAACAATTATTTTTCTCCATTTTTCAATTTGACATTTTTAGAAATGTGTATTGGTGTAGAAAACAGATTTCATTATAAAAGACCTCCTCCCTCACCTCCTCCCCACACTAAAAGAATTTAGTTTTTACCCTACATTGAACTATTGATCTCAACCATAAATCAATTTGGGACTTCTAATGGAGATGATCGTAGTTATCATACCTTATATGTACAAAAATGTATAGGAACTAGACTAACTATATACATGGACATTGAATATCCAATATCTATTCACAGGCTGGGTCAGTCACAGTGTTTGCCACATATTATTTCAGAGTTTCCTAAAATGGTTATGTTTTGAGCAATTCAACATGTTCAGGTCAATGGAGGAACAGATTTTAGAACCAGTACATTTTAAGGTATTTTATTTCTAAAGTGTTACATGTACAGCTACACATGACAGTTTTTATACCACAAGATGACACAATGCAACCCATATGGTGTGCAATAGCAAGAAGTCATTTCTAACAAATAACTGTTGCTTAAAGGTGGCCTTAGTGCAGTGTTGTGACTCCATATCATAATTATGTATTGGGTGTATCAAGAGACAGAGTTTATGTTATATTTGAATGTATATTTATAGCTAATTGTTTATGGTTTATTTTATGGACATACATTATTTTGTTTAATAGCTAGCGTAGCAGCTCAATGACCAGTACGCATGTGCGTCCTATATACTATGGTATTTTTGGTGGTTTCACTCAAGGATGCACGTTCTATATACGATGCGCAATCTCCACGCAGAGGGCGCTATCTACGATATCATCATGAGGCATCCAGTCACAAATGAATCTTCCCTGCGCAAGTTGCCTAGTTATGATATTAAATGTATGGACATTTAAGTACAGGAGTGTGGCTCATGATTTTGTTTAGTTATTCGTAAAAATGATGACCCCTTCTTTGAATCCCAAATTGAGGTGACCCCACCCCCTTATTTGTCAGGCCGTAAAAACCTAAAATGCTATTAAACTCCTTTTAAAATATGTTTACCCTGTGTAGTCGCTAATTACATGATGCTTCAATCTTATAAAGTATTTGTGAGACATAGATAGTCAAGCAGTCCACTCTGAATCACGACCAAATACCTATCATGTGATATATGGAGGTGGGGGGGGGGGGGGGGTCATCATGTTTTAAAATCAAGTGATGTGGGGAATCAGCCTGTTTACAGAGACGGGGTGACCTTTCATCTGCACTATGGAAATATCCACAGACCCCCCCCCCCCCCCCCATGGCCACAGAAACTGACACTGACCGGCCTCCTAGTCTTGTATTACCGGTTGCATTTACCACAGACACTTGTGACCCATGATATGTATCAGAAGACTATTGATAATGTTTACGTATTATGGTCGATAATATACAAACAAGGTATAATAACACCAGTTTCTATGACGAAATTCAACTAGCGCCAATACATCCGTGTTATTTTCATTCCTGATATTATCAGTTATAAGCGTCAGTTTTATCGATATATTAACCCGTTACGAAACATATCACGTGTCACGAGTGTCTGTAATGTTTACCCTTTGGCTTGGCCTACAGATTTTGCCGCCATTATTCGTTGGACAGCACCTTGGTTAACCATCGTTCCCATTGAATAAAACATCAAACTTAATACACCCCAGAACGTCAGGCGAATGGTTGGGTCTGGACCAAACCTGTGTGTTGAACACAAAGAAAAAAGTCTTAGTGCGATTGTTGAATTGGGGGCGAGTCACATTTTACAACGACTCGCATCTTTGTATAATTTGATTTGTAATTTCGTCATACCATCCCAGCCACCACTTGTATTGTAAGTATAAGAAACAGTCCAGCGATTAAAATTTAAAGTGGGCGGACCCAAAGTAAATTTTATTTCAGTGTTAATCAACTTGTAATGCTAATATCAATAATTCTGAACGAATAAATTTATCAGTATACATAGCTGACGACAACGTTTTGGTGACATCTGATTAATGCCTGGGATGAGTCCCAGCCCAGTCAGACTCAAATGCCATTAGCACTATCAGTGAGGTGTCAGCGGTGGGATAGATTCCTTGCAAATGGAGTGGTTGTCCTCATCAAATATATATGTATGAATATCTTGGAAATGAACCAATGACATTGAAGACGTAACTACTTGTATTATAGCAGGCACAAGCCAAATTGAACAAAAAATATGGAATATATATATACTCTGGTCATTTTACGTCACGACAACGAGCATCTATCTCACGACAACATCTGTCTACGTCTCTGGTTCTGCTGTGTTCGAAATATGACTCAAAACGTTCAAAACTGCCATTAATTACCTTGACTTTTCTTTGATATTACTGACCATGGTATAACTATTTTATTCTCCAATATTTCTCTTTATTCAGCCGGAAAAAAACTCGTGACCTAAGGGTTGTCACTCGCCTAGCGACTCGTAGTTACAAAGGCCCCTTGGGTGAATGGGTCACTCGTATTTTCCTTGGCTGAACGAAGAAACTTTGTGGGATGTCAACAAAATAACAGTTTGCTTATGATATGTGTATGTGAATCTCAAGTCCGTCTGTTTAAAATTCTCACACCACCTTATTTTAACCAATTCTACTAACTTATATGAGTGGAAATTTTTTTTACACTTACTCGAAAATATCGAGCCTTCCATGGTAATTGTTGTATTCAAACACAGTGTTTAAACCACCGGCCTGGTTGGTAGCCAATACCATGACAACAATGATCGAACTCAACATAACGATGCATTGAAAGACATCAGTCCAGATGACAGCTTTCATTCCACCCTATACGGCATGACATGAACAGCAATACAGTTTATTAACATGAATTACAAAACGTCTCTTCAGAGGCATTGCACATGGAAGTCATTATATATGTCTCTAATCTTCACACGTACGGTATACATACATACATACATACATACATACATACATACATACATACATACATATACATACATACATACATGCATACATACATACATACATACATTTCTATTAGAGTCAGTTCTACAAGATACTCTATGTAATTAATGTTTAACAAAGTGCAAATCAATATCTGTTTAGGGGACGAGCAGAATGTACGGCAGGGGATGGGGTCTGAGGGAAAAAACATTTAACATGGATTTTCGTAGCCCCCTCCTCAAGACTACACATGTGTTTATATGTGCAATTATATGGTACCATACGTTCTGGAGGTGTACAATTATATGGTACATTACATTAAAGTATTAAACCATGGCAATCGACTTCAGCTTCTATACATAAAAGAGATTTCTTTATAAATACAAGTGGGCTTTGCAAGGGGAGGTCTCACATTCAGGCTGTAACCCGTATACTTGGAGATACTTAGCCAGCAGGTGTTTCCCCCTCCACCCTTAATTTGGGAGAAACGGCATCAACGTGATAGCTGGTGAGGAGGGTGTGTCCGCCTCCCACGGTGAGCACAATTTTGAAAAACATACCATCAAAGGCGTTGGAGCACAACTGTACAGTTTAAAAAAAAACTGTTTATCCATATGCTAGGCCATGTTAACAATAGGTGTTCATTTCAGTGCTGAATGACTATCCAGTTGCCTATCCAATCATGTGGCTATCTTTGCGATATACGCGATCTGTTGCTATGGGCGTGGTCATGTTGTTAGATATACTTGAATACATTTTTGAATGTTTTTGTTCACTTGTGTATGAATTTCTCTCTCTCTCTCACTCTCTACTAACTTTTTTCAGGTTACCCTACTTTCTCATCAGGACCCCACCCCGACGTAAATTCTGCTAGTTCTCTCACTCACCAAGGTCGTATAAAAGGTACAGACAGCCCCTGTAATGACGATGGTTATCCAATAGTCTATGCCTTGTACTAGATGGTCATAGTGAAATAGTAGACAAGAGTTAATGAAATTACTACACTTCGGAAGACTATTAATTGAAACCTCGCTACTCACATTAATTACAGTTGACATGCATAATTAGCCATTGTCGTGTTTCAATGTCTATATTAAACTTCATTCGTCGTTCATTTTATCAATGACAGTCTGACAGCCTGTCTGTCTGTCTGTCTGTCTGTCTGTCTGTCTGTCTGTCTGTCTGTCTGTACATGTCTGCCTGCCTGCCTGTCTGTCCGTTTGTATGTCTGTCGCCAGTCTGTCTACCAACATCATTTACAATTTGTAAAACAGACGTCCTTCTTTCTATCAGAGCCCTAACCCTACTCTACCCCCTAATCCATATCATTATTAAAGTTCTATGCTACTACACGATGATGAACTTGTTCCAATATTATATGATATTGCACTGATGTGAACATGAACTAATCACTAGATTGATGTGATTATGAAACCTGGATGTGAACACGATTGAGATTCATACAAAGTTGAGGGTTGATGTACATGATGTATCCACTTTATATCACTAATACGAGAAATCTGACAATACTACTTTTAACAGGTCACAAGTACAAGTTTGCCTACCTGCTTGGAAAGCCAATGCTGGTCCAACCAATGTGGTAGCCATATATAGGTTTGTTGTCAACAGATAAAGACATGATACGGCGATGCGCAGTGAGTGATGAAATCGGAGAGAAACATACTATAGGGAATTCAAAATAATTAAAGGTAGCATAGAAACCCCGGAATCCAGTCATTAAAGGGGCACAAGCTGAATTCATATTTTTTTGGGATGTACTTTTTCTGCATTTTAAAAGGTACTCATGGTATTCTACTGATGTGTACTTACCTTCACTTACATTTGACAGAACTGAAACCTGCTGGTACTAGGATATAACTTATAAACTATTCAATGACATAATTTATGGTACATAACAAAAAATGTACAGGAACTCAATCAATCAATCAATCACAATAATTTGTAGAGCGCCAAAATCCAGGCAAAATTCTGTTCAGGGGCGCTGGGTGGTTAGTCCACACCGTAGGCTTTACAAAAGAAATGTGTCTTCAGTTTTCTTTTGAAACAATCAATAGTTGGTGCAAGTTTAATGTCAGTTGGCAGTGAATTCCAAAGCTTTGGAGCAGCATAAGCGTACGTCCACTATGCAATCAAGAATGCCAGAACACAAATAGTAATATCATAGAAGGTATACATCGATATTAACATTACAGGGGAATAGTAAATTGAAAGTTTTGCAAGTATTTTCACATAAGCATATAAACTCAGCTTGTGCCACTTTGATAATCATGTGACACTTACACGACAGTACCACGTGCACGTCACATGATATTCCTTTTTTGAAAACAAGGAACAGGAAAAATTTTGGATGGCATTGGGCACTGTCTGTCTGCCTACATGTTTTTTATTTCATTTTTTCAGACACATGATAAATTACGTCATTGGATCGTTAATAAATGATATCCTAGTACCAGGTTTTAGTTCAGTCAAATGTAAGTGATGGTTAGTACCTTTTGAAATGCAGACAAAATACATCACATGTAAATTCACTTTGTGCCCCTGTAAAGATTATTCCAGATTCCAGGTTTCCATGCTACCATGATTACATAGATTTTGTAATCCACAGTGCCAATCACAAAGTACATGATCCCCACTTAGCCTAATTAGATAACACATATCCCTCCTCAGGTAGAAAACTTGAAGCTAGTCTTTACCCTCGGTATATATTATCTGACCTTTGTCCTAGTTCTGATTAGTCTCAGTTACCCAGCCTCTTGCCGTTGAGGGCTCCCCCATATGAGGCATGAGGCTGGGTAACCGATAGTCTATCTGCTAGACCTCGGATGTTCTTCCGATAGAATACGACACACGCCCGAACATCGCTATCGAGGATGGAACATCCGAGTTCCTCACTGCGAACTTCGTTCGCTTATAGTATATATATCGAAAGAAAGCCCGAACGTCTAGCAGCAAGAATAGGTAACCGAGACCTCAGACCACTAACGTGGTCTGAGCCGAGACGAAGTTCTAGCATAGACAGTGGAGGGGAGACTCCACTGTCTGTGGGTTCTAGTCACATTATAAGAATACATTTTCTTATTGAAGAAGGTAAATGACTGCTCTAGTCACTGGGAACAGGACAAATAAATAATTTTGTTCTTGCGATTTTCCAGATTTCTAATATTATTTCTTATTATCTCTATATTTCAAATAAAAGTTTTCAATATTGTCATCATAACTACTAGTATATGTTTACTTCCATTAGTCGTATCAGTACTCGGATGTTGACACTCACTGCGCAATGTGTTAATTGGGCAAATAGCCCGTGAGTTCGTTCTTTGATTAGCAATCTACTAATTAATGCAAAGCTAGTAAACACTGATAACACAGTGATAACGGTAGGAAATGAGAAAAACAGTGACAGGAAACAATAGTTATGAACTTTATTTGAAATGTAGAGAGAATAAGAAAATATTACAATTCTGGAAAATCGTGAGAACAAAATTATTCATCCTGTTCATAACAATAGTTATAAACTTTATTTGAAATGTAGAGAGAATAAGAAAATATTAGAAATCTGGAAAATCGTGAGAACAAAATTATTCATCCTGTTCCGTGCTTTAGTCTGTGAAGCCGGGTACGCCGTGAAGGGGCGCCCACACACATCGGAGGGGCGGCCGGTGAGGGCGAAACGACACAAAGTATCTTACAGTCGATTGACTGCTCATGAGATTGAATGTAATGGTTCAAAGAGTATCTAGCCCAAGATATTTCATAGCTCCCCTTTCAGACCATTGAAATTTAAACCCCCCACCCCCTCACCCTCAAACTTTGTCAAGGCCCATTTTTTCCTCGGCTCTGCCTCCCTACTGCAAATTCAAAATTGTTATAAATGTATCATGATTCCGTAAAATATATAGAGTTACTGAAAATGAAAAGTAGGAATCGTTTTCATCCAATTAGAAGCATGTTCAGACCCGGTGACAGTCGCCATCTTATGTTCCAGGGGGGGGGGGGGTTCCAATGCAGTATTCCCCCTAGACACTCTGTTGGCGGCGCACATGGAAGAGAGTCTAATTATTAATTGAGACTTTAAACTAACCTCATAAATACTGACTATTTCAAGTCCCCGGATGACAGGTATAAACGTGAACGTCATTATTGTTATCCCAATTATCATGGCCAATAATGCCCAAATATATGTGAAGCCATATGCAAATATCTCTGCTGGAAATCCCAAAACAGAGATAGACGACGTAAAGGTAACAAAAAACGACATGGCAAGCGGTAAGCAGCCCATCCTGCGATTAGCAACAAGATACCTGGGAATGGAATGAGAGAAAGAAAGAGAGATGAAAACATGTACGCATGCGCACATGACATCATTAGTCGTCAGTTTCTGTGGGAATACAACACTATTTCCGTTATTGACATGTTGTTTTTAAATTTTCGCTCCGTCCAACAAGTCTACAATGATAGCTGTGTCACACTGGTCTAGACGCCACGCACCCCACCACACACAAGGTGTGGAAAACCGTGATTAGCGTACATAGGAGGCAACATACGTAGTTAGAGAGAGGTTGCATGTGAATTCATCATGTGAGCTGATGTATGATGGAATGATTTAAATGTCTTATTATGTATTCAACCAATACTGTTATAGGGCCGTAGCCTGACCAAATTGCCAGGGAGGGGGGGGGGGGGGAAGAACTTTGTCTTGGTGCAATCATGCATTCAAAAATTTAGAAAGGTGGCTATTTTAAATAAATTTGCATTCAATTTACATAATATCTATTTTAGCATACGCAATTAAATATCATATGTAAGGCCAAAAAAAATTAGAAAAGCTGGTCAACAGGCAACCTAACCCATCACATTGGGTAGGTAGGTCGATTTCATTTTTTCACAATGGAAGTTATGCTTAACAAGGATAAAACAAACCATATATAACGTTATAACAGGAAATTTGCAAATTGTCAAATGACTGTCTGTGCTAATAACTGTGGCTATGTTGTGTCTGTGTCGAAATTTGTCTGGCCAGCAAGGTGGGTTTCGATGCTTGAAACAACACAAAATTTTCAGGACTAATATTTTAGTTTAGATTCATTATCTGTGCCAAATTTGGTGTATGTGCCTTTTGTGGTCTATATTTCGTACATATTTCAATCTGACCTTGCAAATTCTCAAGTTAATGATTGTGGGTATGTAGGTTTGTCTGTGTTGAATTTGCCGTGGCTCGCAAAGTGGGTTCATATCACAGTCACTTGTGAACTAATATTCCATTCCATGATGGTGATATTCTAGTCTAGGGTGATCATAATACAAAGTAATGACGTTATTATAGGTATTTACTATTTTCAAAAAATACCGTTACTGTTACCGGTGACTGTTGTGGAGTAATTATTCGATGTAAAACATAGTGGCCAAGATTCTGTAAGCCGTACATATGTCAATTGAGTTGGCACACACGGAACGGATCATGTCACTAAAACATTCTATTCACGTTAACATTTTACATAACATACCTACCTTCATAAAAACGACAGTCGATAACCTACATGTAAAATGTTGTAACGACTAATAAAATCGTCAATTTGTCGAGCGAAAAAACACGTCAGGCTCTGGGAACAGTCACTGCAGTGCGCTGCGCGAAATGATGGCATCTCTGATTTGAAGGGAAATCTCATTAACATATTAAGATTCTTACACGAATTAACTGCCTGATCTGGTTTTCAGTGATGCTTGCAGTCTGGCAGTACATTCGCACCTATCGCTCAAAATATACTGGGGGACCTAGACCACTCAATGCTACTCACGCAGAAGTTGTTTTCTGTCCTCCCTTTACGATGGCATGATAAACACCGGTAGCAGCCGACACAACCAGCAGACCAATAAATAGAACCCAGTCTGCAACTTTGAATTGGGTAACTTCGTTCGAAGACATGTCTACCTGTAATTGAACAAGTAATGGATATGTAACGAGGACTCATACCACGGTTCCTTTTGTGGCGATGACGACGATATTCAAGTGGCTTCCCCGTCTCTTATTTTCATGTATATACCCACATTCACACCATAACTCATACAAGGTCACATTGATCGGTTGTCAGGGGTAACGTGGTACCATACAGATAGTAAACACTTTCATTTCTTTTCCAATATATATAGATAGTCAGGACGCCAAGGTTCAAAAAGTGGCTTAAAACAATACATGGTTTGAGGTACATTTTTGACATCATTGTCAACAGTCATTCCATTTCAAATGGAAGCGAATTCCACAGAGAGGGTGCGCACACTGAAAAACCCTGTGGCCATAAGATTTATTGAAATTGCCAAGTGGTTGGACTAAGAGTAGCTTTTCAGCAGAATGAAGATATTTGATCTCATCCAGCTACGAATGTCCACGATGCACGTTTCAACATCAGGTAGAATGTCAGCAGTTTTGTTACAGATTGTGTAAATCTCTGAGTCGTCCGCATACATCATGCAGTCGAGGCCGTGTCCAATGATGACATCCTCTAATGGAGCTGTATAGAATGTGAATAGGATCGGACCTACAACTGACCCTTGTGGGACACCGTACTTTATATGCGACGTAGAAGACGCTGTAGAGGTCACTTTGACACGTTGATGGCGATTGAGAAGATATGATTTAAACCAGGCTAGAGCTGTCCCGGTGACACCAAAACGAAACTCCAGTTTATTGAAGGCAACGTTAGATTTTGAAGAAGTTCGGACCATCAAAATCATTATGTAATTCTACAACTTTGTGTAAAAATTTACCACCAATTTTCTTCCTTTTCATTTTGTGCCTGTATTCTTTAGTTGTTTTTTGAAATCTTTTGCTGCAAAGTCAATAAAATTTAACAATTGTTTGTACATGACCAAATGTCGTACAGGTCCGACTGATTTTCAGACGCGTAAAACGTATCGTGTAAACATCGTATCAATCATTGATATTAACATGTGGTCTATCCATGTTGAACTTTAATATTTTCAACTGTTGTTGATACAAAAGAACAAAAAATCTGCGTTTCACAACACAACCAAAATACGCCCATGTATAAATAGTGACACGTCTGTAATACAAGAGAAACACACTTTACGACCGAAGGCTAGACTTAACTTGCTGTAATAAAGATAACATTTGCGACTTTCACAGAGGTTGCAAAAGCTACAAGATTGCCGAGAGATAGATCTACTTGCGATTCCACCAGTAATGTCAGCAATTTTGATTCTTTAGGATAGCTCAGTGAAATACTAAAGCCGTTTTAGTCCTTCAAGACTACAGGTAGGCTACAATCGACCGTGTATACCTTGCAAAAACCACTCGTTCTACTAGGCTGTGTATAGGTTGTAATTTATGACCCACATAAATCAGGATTCGTGTAGAATAATAATAAGTGTTTCTGTTGCCATAAACGCCCATTACATGGTCGATCTGCAAAGTATATACCCTACAAAATCAAATTGTCACTAATATTCTTATCTAACAATATTATATAGTGCATGTAACCTAAACTTAGTTAACTTTGCTTTTTTAAACGTCGTTTCTTAGATGATGTAGGCCATACCACAATTACAACCCATAACACCTAAATAAAGCCGACTTCAATGTTTCCTTACCATGTGTTGTGCATATCAAGTATAAAATAACACTATTGAAAAGTTTATTGGTTAACTATCAGTTACAGCCGATCCAGGTTACAGTTCAGCTGCTCTGTTTGAATGATACAACCACGTAGAAACCAATAAAGAACTGCACATGCTGTACATTAAGATATCAACAATGAATGAATACAGTTTTGTGCGACATTTTGTCTAAATGAAATTAACTACATGTAACTTGCCACCACTACACGCAGCCATCAAATGAAGACTTCAAAACACTGGCACCCGTGTGTCTTCCTCTGGTTGCCGTATATTTAAAATCAGACCACCTGAGGTTTAAATGGTTTGTTTCACATTAGAAAAAATGTTGCGAGAAATTCGATCTTGCTATCTTAGTATAGAATATGCAGTTTCTTTAATATTGGATTCTGCATGGCTGTAAGAGAGCCGGTGGACGGTAACTTGAAGGGGGCTGTAGTTGCAAACGTCAACAGAAAAACAAATTGGCCGACGCGGCATAACAACTATCATGAATTGTTCGTGACTTATTGTATCTTCCTGTTTGGACAAACAAAACTTTGATATGGTATTCTTTCAGCTAGACTTCTAGACTGGCGATAACATCTAACCAGACACATACAACAAACTACATTAACAGGTACAAAATATGTAATTGTACAGACGACAAGTTGGTTGGTCTATACGGAAACAAAAAGAGTTGGGAGAAGTTTGAAAATTTCCTTTGCAAATGGTTTTTAAAAGCATATATCAGACAGCATCACTACGATGACAGGGCAATCACGGTCACTTCATTTCTGTCGAGTATTTCGACGTACCGTGAAAGAACGTTCTAAATTAGATTTCAGGTACTCAAGCTAACATGTAACATCAATGGTGTAGTTGAAAAATATGAGATTATAATGTCCAAACAACATGTTAACGTTTCGTTGGAAACACACCTAAAAGATAGATGTACTTACATTTAAAGCGACGTCAACATAAATACTGGATTGGATGTTGAAGCTAGACCGATGCACTTGATCACCTATCCACGGTTCGTGCAGATTAGTGTGTGGTGGGGGCCTTATCATCCAAGCTATTCAGCTCAGTGAATTGTATTGACATGAGGGCATGCTGGATGTCAAGGATGTGACAAGCACGACGTGTATGTCACTAAGGTCAAATGAAAAAAATAACCCGACCGACCCTAATTTAAGCCTCCGAACCTAAAAGATGTTTGCAATGCAAAAAAGGTATAATTATGACAATTTACTTCCATTTCCCTGTAGATTATTTTGCTAAAGTATCTTTGGTTACTTTTTTGAAGTCACATTCCAGAGAGAAACGATGTCATTTCAGCCTATAACAGCACAGTCTGTATATTGTGTTTGTCTACTTCTAAATCACATAATTATCTTCATTTACTTCTTGTATACCCCATCAACTGTTACAGAAGTATTATGACCGACGAGGATATTGTCATTGGGTCGAAGTAACTAAAAAAAATAAAATGTAAAATAAAACCCCGCCCTACCTACCCTATTTTCTGAAATCATGGTATTGGAAAAAAACATTTATTGCTATGGTGTACTATTCATGCACGAAATTCATGGGATGAAATTTACGAAAAAAAAAACAATTTTTCTTTGGTGGGTTACAATGTTTAGGAATGCTGTTTTGCAATTCACCTATTAGCATGATTGTAAACATAAATTGCATTGTCAATCATGACGGACGACATAACAGAATTTACATTTCCAGGGCCAATTGATGATATGGGATGTACCCCATCTCTCTCACCCAGGAATCCTAGAAGGTTTGACCATAATCCTTTAGGCAATTACCTTACAAGTTTGAACAATTAAATTTACAGTAAGTTCTACAGTTGATTTAATCTAGCCTCGAACGAAAATATTTACATAGATATTGATCATTAATTTTGTGTTTGAATGAGTCCATGTAAATACCTGCAAATTATAACTATGAACTAACGCACATAGAATTATTTACTATCGTAGCAGCCATATAACACCACAAGGAGCCCAGGAATCGTGTTACAAATAAATAATTAAAACAAACAAACAAACAGCGACAGGCAGACAGACAGACAGACAGACAGACAGACAGACAGACAGACAGACAGACAGACAGAGAAACTAACAAAATATGCAAACAAACTATGCAAAATAAGCATGGGTAAATTAAATTGTATGTTTTTAATGTCATGGATAATTATGTATATATGTATGTACTGGCCCGTATACTATTGAAATAATATACTATGTTTCTATATATACTCTACTATACAAACACCACAAGGGGTGTGACTGGATTGGGCTGTAGGCTCATGCATCAATTCCTCAACAAAAACACCCCAAATCGCGATCTAATGACAAAAAAATGTCTGGTGCATAATATTTACCCTCAGTCATTGATTCAGTATCTTTCTCTTGAATTTTCATCGGACGTGATCGTTGAAATCGATATTGAAAAATAGGTTTGAACCATTCTCCTCAACAAATATCTTGGGACCATCCTGGTATTTAAATTGTCCCTACTGCTTCCATAACCAATCAGGTAGTCATGCAACTCTTAGGCATGTACAGCAAATAGCAGCACTCGAACATAAGACCAAGTCCGTGTTGTTGTTATGGACAAAACTGCACACTTAATAACGATGTATAATGAGTACAAAGAGAAAATAGGATGAAAGAATTCCTTTCAAATACCAAAATGCAAGCCAAAATTCTTCCAATGAAAAAGTAGTTTGGAATGAGCCTAGGCCGTTTACGTTTCTTTTGTTTTGATGACGGTAGATGCATTACGGTCTATCTGGTAAATCGATTTTGGATACTTAGCAAACCAAGAATAGGAATAGGAATGTAGACATAATGTCTGGCCTATGTCCATGAGAGGTCAAGTCAGATCATATCGGGTAATGTCAGATACTTTGACATATGCTAGATCAGGTCAGGTCACCTAAGGCTGAAGTTGGTTGAAGTTAAAATTTGACAATATATGACCTATGCCTATGTGGAGTGTTATCAATGAAGGTGGCGAGAGGTCAACTTTGGTCATGTCAGGTAAGGTCAACCCATGCTGTGTCAGACCATGTCAACTAAGGTCGGGTCTAGCCGATACATGTGAAATTATAACTATGCTATAACATTTGAATTATGTATTAGCTATGATACAATATATTTTAAATAAACATCTTTGCTAATATCTTAAGATAAAGCCTAATTACTGAAAATAGTTAATTATGCAAATTACTCATTATTCTATTGTAAACATTTACAAGACATTTGATGATGTGAGTATACAAAGTGCTGAGCCTCATAAAACTGCAATGCATACATCAGTGATTAGTGAGTACATTATATATACACGAAGTCATCATAACATCATTTTGCTGTGACTCTCAGTGGCAGGGGTAGGGGTGGGGCAGGTTCTTTATATATAATCATGCAGTGGTAAACAAATAATTTTGACTTTGCCTAATATACAATACCATGGATACTTTACTGAAAATTGTATAACTGGGTGTCATTTACTTCCAGGAGATGCGATTACGCATATTGACTGCAGCTATGGTTATAAGTTTGTATGTTGTCATGATGAAAAGTATAGCAAACCTGTTGAAATATACAGAGAAGTTAAATATTGCAAAAAGATGAAGAAGGAACATTTTAACAAAGATATGATTATGACAGTTAATGATAAAAAAGATTTTCAAATAGCAAACAAGTGCCATATATGTGATTTTTCTTTTTACAGAAACTGATACCCGTGTACGTGATCATTGTCACATTACAGGTAAATACAGATGTACTCTCTCACCTGGGAATCCTAGAAGGTTTGACCATAATCCTTTAGGCAATTACCTTACAAGTTTGAACAATTAATCTTACTGTAAGTTCTACAGTTGATTTGATCTAGCCTCGAACGAAAATATTTACATAGATATTGATCATTAATTTTGTGTTTGAATGAGTCCATGTAAATACCTGCAAATTATAACTATGAACTAACGCACATGTTTAAAATAGAATTATTTACTATCGTAGCAGCCATATAACACCACAAGGAGCCCAGGAATCGTGTTACAAATAAATACTTAAAACAAACAAACAAACAAACAAACAAACAGCGACAGGCAGACAGACAGACAGACAGACAGACAGATAGACAGACAGACAGACAGACAGACAGCGAAACTAACAAAATATGCAAACAAACTATGCAAAATAAGCATGGGTAAATTAAATTGTATGTTTTTAATGTCATGGATAATTATGTATATATGTATGTACTGGCCCGTATACTATTGAAATAATATACTATGTTTCTATATATACTCTACTATACAAACACCACAAGGGGTGTGACTGGATTGGGCTGTAGGCTCATGCATCAATTCCTCAACAAAAACACCCCAAATCGCGATCTAATGACAAAAAAATGTCTGGTGCATAATATTTACCCTCAGTCATTGATTCAGTATCTTTCTCTTGAATTTTCATCGGACGTGATCGTTGAAATCGATATTGAAAAATAGGTTTGAACCATTCTCCTCAACAAATATCTTGGGACCATCCTGGTATTTAAATTGTCCCTACTGCTTCCATAACCAATCAGGTAGTCATGCAACTCTTAGGCATGTACAGCAAATAGCAGCACTCGAACATAAGACCAAGTCCGTGTTGTTGTTATGGACAAAACTGCACACTTAATAACGATGTATAATGAGTACAAAGAGAAAATAGGATGAAAGAATTCCTTTCAAATACCAAAATGCAAGCCAAAATTCTTCCAAGAAAAAAGTAGTTTGGCATGAGCCTCGGTCAGTTTACGATTCATTTGTTTTGATAACGGTATATGCTGTACGGACTATCTGGTAAATCGATTTTGGATACTTAGCAAACCAAGAATAGGAATAGGAATGTAGACATAATGTCTGGCCTATGTCCATGAGAGGTCAAGTCAGATCATATCGGGTAATGTCAGATACTTTGACATATGCTAGATCAGGTCAGGTCACCTAAGGCTGAAGTTGGTTGAAGTTAAAATTTGACAATATATGACCTATGCCTATGTGGAGTGTTATCAATGAAGGTGGCGAGAGGTCAACTTTGGTCATTTCAGGTAAGGTCAACCCATGCTGTGTCAGACCATGTCAACTAAGGTCGGATCTAGCCGATACATGTGAAATTATAACTATGCTATAACATTTACACCATGTATTAGTTATGAGGATTTATATTTTAAATAAATATCCTTGCTATCATCTTCTTTCTCACCTAATTTGTTATCCTTGGACGAATCAATAGGTGTAGCTGATGGAAGTTATCCCCCACAAAAAAAATCCGACATTTTTGCTTAGTTACTAAGCAACTCCAGTCAGAATTTTTGGATTTCCCCGATATTTTGTGACTTCTGTACACCGCCCATGTTAACTAATTTAAAAACGTTAATAGTGAGTTGATCCAAGGTATGTGTTTCCCATTAATTTCTATGTCAAGTATTAACGAGGCACCATTTGGAAGGATTCATTTTTTTAGGCAGCATGTTTTATAACTACATAACATATAAAACGAAGTCACTGCATGAAGAAATATTTGTACTGAGATAAAAACATTATGAAGATATCGGTGAAGAGAAATCTTTGTAAGGAGAGAGAAAATAACACGGAGTGGAGAAATCTATCTAATCTGCTTGCCTGTCTAGGTGGTATTGAAGGACGGGTCCCATAGACTTTCACAATACCTCTCTCTTGATGTCTGTCTTGTGTAAATATTTCAAGTTCAGCACCAGTTATCCAGAGTTCAAGGGAATGTGTGTCGAATAGGTCAGATGCAGTCTCCCCTGAGACCTCTTTCCATTCTTTGGTTGCCATGTAACCAGATCATATCATGCATGTGGATATGGAACCATGGAACCTTGCACACCCCTGTAACATTCACATACCTAGGACAGGGTTCTGCACATAGCTGTACCAGCTCAGTGGAGCTATGGGGACTGTACCAGCTATGTCTACAATATCCCTGTAACAGCTCTGGCCAACACATTAGGTGTAACATACCTGGATTTGACAGATGTGTAACTGGTATGCCAACATCAATAACATGGATGTTAAAAACAGCAATGTATTTACGACATCCATATACAATAGCTTTTCCCCACAGCCATGTACCATATCTATATTATCATAGCTGTAACGTAGGTATTTCCCACAGCCATGTACCAGCTATGTTATCATAGCTGTAACATAGGTATTATCCACAGCCATGTACCAGCTATGTTAGCATAGCTGTAACATAGGTATTTCCCACAGCCATGTGCCAGCTATGTGAGAAATGCTAGTCAGATATGAACAAAAGGGTTACTGCAGGGTATTATTCAACCATAGCTGTTACATGGATGTGCACAACTGTGTGCTAGGTGTGCAGTATAGTACACAGCTATGGTACTGGAATGTGCAAAACAGTTATGGCACAGAGGGGGTATTTCACAGCCATACAACAGGCATATTTTTCACAATCATGTACCAGACCTGTGGAAAAATATAAACTGTAACGGGGCTGTGAGGCACACAGTTGGTACATAGCTGTGCTCTTCTTCCTTGTGAAACGTTGTTGATTGGCTTTCTGTGCAGTTGCATAGTGTTTAATGGGGAAGTAGTCAGTCGCACTGCTAGTCCAGTCGTCAGTCTGTTCCATTTAAGACTACAACGTTGAATTAGCCGACCAACTAGTTTCTTCCCACTCCATCTCTTCTACGAGGTACCGTACCGTCTTGGACTGTGTGTAGAATTAGAAAAGAACTCACAACAAACCATTCATATCTGGTTTCAACGAACGCCAAGCTAACGACTTAGTTGATTTTATTACATAAACCAATCTTCGTCTCCATCTTTCCTAGATGGGCTTAAACCCCAACTTAAATACATTTCAAAGTCCATAAATCTCTATTCTTAGAGTATGGCGTATTCTTAAGTCTTATGTAAGACATCATCTGAGATTCGATATCCAATCACCAATGTATAGATTAGTAATAAAAGTTCATATCTCAAACACCATAAACTAGTTATGCAATATTGCAATAATACTTCTACAGAAAAATGAAATCATACGATAAAGTTCTAAAATCAAAGTTCTAAAATTAACACATAATGTCATATTGCCGACGCTTCAATCGAATCTGGTACAAACAATTTCGAAACACGCGATGTTGAGATGCCAAGACTTATGTTGTTACATAACAGAATATCATTGTATTGTATTGTATTGTATTGTATTGTATTGTATTGTATTGTATTGTATTGTATTGTATTGTATTGTATTGTATTGTACAAAGTTAAATGCATTTTGACTTCATAATCAAAATTTCCAAAATATCCTGAATGGATATAATTTAGCTCTGTGACTCGTAACACTAGCACTAGGAAGTGGCCACGTCCTAGCACTAGGATACACAAGGTTACCTGTGTAGTCAGTCAACTTATTTACATAATGCTTTCATATCTATTTACTCTACAATATAACTTTATTATGATGCTTTATTTCTACCGTGATTTATAGTTTTTGTTAACAGAACAATGATTTTTTCTCCATTATGACAAAACAAATAAAAAAAATTGAACATAATCTACATTATCGTTCAATTGGTATATTATTGGTTTAACTTACTACATTATTGGTCAATGGGTACATTATCGGTTACTACATTATTGCTCAATTGGTACATTATCGGTTACTACATTATTGGTCAATGGTACATTATCGGTTACTACATTATTGGTCAATGGGTACATTATCGGTTACTACATTATTGGTCAATTGGTACATTATCGGTTACTACATTATTGGTCAATTGGTACATTATTGGTTACTACGTTATTGGTCAATTGGTACATTGTCGGTTACTACGTTATTGGTCAATTGGTACATTATCGGTTACTACATTATTGCTTAATTGGTACATTATCGGTTACTACATTATTGCTCAATTGGTACATTATCGGTTACTACATTATTGGTCAATGGGTACATTATCGGTTACTACATTATTGCTCAATTGGTACATTAACGGTTACTACATTATTGGTCAATGGTACATTATCGGTTACTACATTATTGGTCAATGGGTACATTATCGGTTACTACATTATTGCTCAATTGGTACATTATCGGTTACTACATTATTGGTCAATGGGTACATTATCGGTTACTACATTATTGGTCAATGGGTACATTATCGGTTACTACATTATTGCTCAATGGTACATTATCGGTTACTACATTATTGGTCAATGGGTACATTATCGGTTACTACATTATTGGTCAATGGTACATTATCGGTTACTACATTATTGGTCAATGGTACATTATCGGTTACTACATTATTGGTCAATGGGTACATTATCGGTTACTACATTATTGGTCAATGGTACATTATCGGTTACTACATTATTGGTCAATGGGTACATTATCGGTTACTACATTATTGGTCAATTGGTACATTATCGGTTACTACATTATTGGTCAATGGGTACATTATCGGTTACTACATTATTGGTCAATGGTACATTATCGGTTACTACATTATTGGTCAATGGTACATTATCGGTTACTACATTATTGGTCAATGGGTACATTATCGGTTACTACATTATTGGTCAATGGTACATTATCGGTTACTACATTATTGGTCAATGGGTACATTATCGGTTACTACATTATTGGTCAATTGGTACATTATCGGTTACTACATTATTGGTCAATGGGTACATTATCGGTTAATACGTTATTGGTCAATTGGTACATTATCGGTTACTACATTATTGGTCAATTGGTACATTATCTGTTAATACGTTATTGGTCAATGGGTACATTATCGGTTACTACATTATTGGTCAATTGGTACATTATCGGTTACTACGTTATTGGTCAATGGGTACATTATCGGTTACTACATTATTGGTCAATTGGTACATTATCGGTTACTACATTATTGGTCAATGGGCACATTATCGGTTACTACATTATTGCTCAATTGGTACATTATCGGTTACTACGTTATTGGTCAATGGGTACATATCTAATTTTTCACATATTTAGTTGGGGATGAACCACTGCAATGCATAATATAGTGCCATTGAAATCGGAAAATCTGGACATTGTTTAAAAATCGAATTGCCATTTATTCGTTATAACATGTAAATATTTATAAAAGATGTAAGCATTTGAACATAGAAATGACAACTGTTATTGTATCACCATATTGCAACAATTATTTTAATTAATCTTTTCATTTCATTGTCAAAGAACATTGTTTGATTAGAGTAATTGCTATATATCAACGGGTAATAGGACAAGCCCTACGGACAAATGCCCCCGAACAAATGCGTACGGTAGGACTGTTGCTCACGATTCAACCAAGAATGGCATGTTTTTAGGGTTTCTTAGCATTTCTACTACAGTGCGATTGAAAGACGTGATTTCAGGCGTGTACTTAAAAATAAAAATATGGTTTTATCACTAAGTATTTATGCAATCAGATTCCAGAGTTCTACACAAATTGTTGCCGATTTCGAGAATCGTCATGTGCTTGACTCTTTGAGGGGAATAGCCTACAACCTCCAGTTTTGAATATTATAGTAATGTTTAGTATTTATGCAATCGGATTCTGGAGTTCTACACTTAAACAATGCTTATTAACTTTCTTATTTAAAAATCAAATCCCGTGTTTATCACACTTAAGTTTGTTGTTTGTATTTTTCTTTACTGTCGTCACAATTTCAGTCTAATATCTGAAATAAAATGTGTATGTGTATATAACAATGACTGTGTTTGAGTTAAGTCATTTTTAACATAAGTATACCACCCGAAATCAATTTATAAGCACGCTTTTGGTAATAATACTGTAACAATAAAAGTGATAAAATCAAAGCATGCCCTATTTGGTCGAATTCAACATTTTTTGAACATCTTCTGACTATTCATCCGTTATACAATAAAAGTGATAAAACCATCTGGATTGTTTTTATCTCTATATATTCGTAGGCAATGACAGTCCTACCGGGGGCGTTTGTCCGGGGGGGGGGGGGCATTTGTCCAAGGGGCGTTTGTCCTAGAACCATATCAACGTTATCATTATGGCAGTGTACTGTCTGTAGAGAAAGAAATAATCTATGAATAAACCTATTGAGGCACCATAATTTGAACTTCACACAGAGTCAGATAATTCAGTCGGCCTTTCAGTTGAACACTGGCATAACGACCCATCACCGGTCCATTGCAGTCAAACGTCAGTGTTTCGTCAAAAGCCGTATCCCATCCAACCAGATCTCCACAACGGGCATTTTCACTAAATATATAGTTGTTTCCAACTTTCACTTCAGCATCGAGTAGTCTTTGACCTGTAGTTATCAAATATAGTTCAGTGAGGTGAGTACTATTAGTAACAAATGGAGACAAGGCGATTCGCGATAATATCTTTGAAATGAACGATTTAGCTACACTTTAAACTCGAAAAGTTATTTTTACCTCCCGTAAGGGTACGGGAGGTATTAAAAGGGGAATGTCTGTCTGTGTGTCCGCCTGTCTGTCCGTGTGTGTGTCTGTGTCATCATTTTCTAATCATTTACATTAACCTAAGAAAGCATGCTTGTCCAAAAACAAAGCCTGTTACCATAGATTTTTTTAGTTTAATGAGTTATTTGCATAATTAGTACTAGTGATTCCCTTACGGGAGGCATTCAGTTTAAATCTGGTTTAAATTAATTGACTATTGATACACTCGCTACTTACGACAACAATCCCAGCGATTGGTTATGACAACTCCATATATAGGATACGGCATACTTAAATCTACTTTCCACCAAGCATTCAGTTGATAATTGGTATGAGAGCATGATTTTAAGTGATAATCGGATTCGAAATTACCATCTATAGCTTGGTAGGCATAGCCCTCAAACTCTGTACTACTTTGTGACGCACTACCCACCATAGCTATATTTACCAAGCTGAGATGTTCTGTGACTGAGGTGAGCAAAAATAGTAACATGATTAACTAATTGTGTTCTCAAAAATATCTATGATTCTTTGTTATGAAACTGCAAAGACGAATCAAGCAAGTGGACCAATAAATACCGTCAAACTTGAAACCTACTTCTCATTTCAGCACAGGGGGCAGCAAAGATGTGATTAATTGACTGACTGACTGATTGACTGACTGATTGACTGAATGATTGATTGATTGATTGATTGATTGATTGATTGATTGATTGATTGATTTGCTGACTGACTGACTGATTGAGTGAGTGAGTGAGTGAGTGAGTGAGTGAGTGAGTGACTGACTGACTGACTGACTGACTGACTGATGGATTGATTGATTGATTGATTTACTGCTTGCTTGCTTGCTTGCTTGCTTGCTTGATGGATGGGTGGATGGATGAATGGATGAATGGATCGATTGATTGTGATTAAAGCAAATAAATAAATGAATAAATGAACTTTCACAAATTTTTGTTCTCTTTCTGTCTTTTCTCATTTTTTCTTCCGTAAGGAAGAGATGTATTCATTGGGTGGAAGTCTGTGTGTGTGTCTGTGTGCATTTCTGTATGTATGATTGTCTGTCTGCCTGTGTCATCGTTTTTCCCATATAACGGCTTGCTTAATTCAAACGAAATTTTGAAGACGTATTCCGTAGCGCAATGGCAAGACTTGATTGGGTTTTGGTAAACATCGCATGCATATTAATGAGCAATTTACGTAATTAATGGTTTTCGGTAATTAGGCTATATCCAAAGAATGCACACTTCAAATTCATTATAACCTGGTACATACATTTGCGATACCAGAGCGCACTTGTCCTGAAAATATTATTGATGTAGCTTTTAGTTTTAATAAGTTATTGGCATATTTTGGTAGGCCACTAAAAAGGAAAAAATAGTTTCTTGTCAGGAAATGTTGTCTATTGTGGTGCGACTTTATCACCATTTTCTAAAAATTAACAGAGGAAGGGGGTACTTAAGTGATGGGAACTGACCAGAAACAATTTTTTGGGGGCCTTTAAAACTCTTTCTATGGTGAGTGCTATGCTACAACGTTCTATAAAGCTTCACATTACATGTTGTTGTTGGCCAGGAGATCACTAACAGCAATGGGCAAATAGCAATCAATGAGAAAAAAATAACTTATTGCACATGCTCTGTTGTATTCCAACAACTGTCTGTAGGAATGACAGTCTCAAAACTTTGTCCTTACGGAAGGTATTCAGTTTAAATATGGTTTCTTCTGGTGGTAGTGTGTCTGTCTGTGTGTCTGTCTGTCTGTGTCATCGTTTTTTCCATAACGGCTGGCTCGATTCAAACGAAATTTTGTACACATGTTTTGTAGGGTAATGGCAAGAACTGATTAGGTTTTGGTAAATATCCCGTGAATATTAATGAGCAATTTACGTAATTAATGGTTTTCGGTAATTAGGCTATTTCTCAAGAATGCACACTTGAAATTCATTATAACTTGGTACATACATTTGCGATACCAAAGTGCACCTGTCCTGAAAACATCACTAATGTAGCTTTTAGGTTTAATAAGTTATTGGCATATTTTTGGTAGACCATAAAAAAGAAAGAAAATAGTTTCTGGTCAGGAAATGTTGTCTAAAGTGATGCGACAATGTGATTTTTTTTACATTCTCATCAAATGTTAATCAATCTACTTATCATTGCAGTCACTGTTCTTTTTATTTAGTACTTTACAGCAAGTATGTATGTGGGGAAGATGTCATAGGCTAGTTCATGATTAGTTTTGCAGTTGTCTTCACTGGTGGCAATTAATGTAGGGAGAGTTACTTTTGTGTTTTCCCTTTCATCTGCAGACTCAATTGACTGGACAAACATGAAAAAAAAAATAATGCGGGAAGGGAGTACTTAAGTGATGGGCGCTGACCAGAAACAATTTTCTTTTTTTGGCCTATAAAACTCTTTCTACGGTGAGTGCTATGCTACTACGTTCTATAAAGCTTCAAATTACATGTTGTGGTTGGCCAGGAGGTCACTAACAGCACTGGTCAAATAGCAATCAATGAGGAAAAATAACTTATTGCATATGTTCTGTTGTATTCCAACGATTGTTTGCAGGAACGACAATCTTAAAACTTATGGAAGGCATTCAGTTTAAATCTGATGTATTGACTGAACTTTCTCTTGAGCCAGAGCATATTTTTCCTATGACTGTTCTCGCTCATGCCATCCCCCTTTCTATTACTTATTCATGATGTGATGTCATTTAATGGGGCGTTACTCTATCGTATGTTTTGCATACAGTTCAATGTAAAGTCACTCAACATTCAACACACGTAAACTGCAGCGGAGGTATTTGTTATTACATTTATAAATTGTATCAAGTGGTGGCTGAAAGTTTTATCATGCCAGAGTGTAGAATTGCTAAACATTCCTACTTTCTTGTGATAAGGGAGGACGAACGTTGTAAGATAAACTGGGCAATGCACATTTGATGTATTTTGAATGGGTATGGCTTTGGACATGCCTGGTTAAACTAAGGTGATGGAAACGGAAAGAACTTTATTCTTGCCCTATCACAAAGGGTTACAGATTCCTGGCAACAGAAATGGTGGGAAGGATGTTCAAATACAAGTCGTTTATATTTATTGTGTCAAGTCAAAAGATATCCCACACTAGAAAACTGTCTTCTTAATTTGAAAAAAAAACATCGAAAGGCATTCTCCAGTTGCACTGTTCAAGTAACCAGCTGGCAATAGAAACGGGTCGGTATGAAGGATTTGATCATACAGAGAGGATTTGTGACTCTGCGAGTCTTGTTCTATAGAGGACGAGTTTCATTTTCTTTTTGAATGCTGACTTTATTAAAGACATAGGTAAAAATTACTACCACAATGTAGTTTGTTAACTCAGCATAACAAACTACTATACCCTATGTAGGGTGGTCAATAAGCAAATAAACTTAATTATTATTAAATTAATAATGTTATTTGTCAGGTGCGTATGTATTTAACCAAAACAACATGTTCAAGCCTAGTGTAAGTTTCCATAGAAACAGGTCTCCTATTTTAGACAATGTATGTTACAGCAGATAGCACCAACTGAATTTTATTTTTTTCCATGTTTTATGTCAAATTTTTGGAAAATAATTATCATATTGTGGTGGTTTTGGTTACCATGGCAATGAGATGTTCATAAAATGACCCCAGTTTTGAACTCACCACAGCAAACTACCCCAGGTAGGGTGGTCAATATGCATATAAACTTTATTATTATTATTATAAAAAAATATTATTATATAATATTATTTCACAGAAACTCTGTCTTTTGATGACTCGTTTGAAATTGCACGGGACATCAAAGGCCGGCCATATTTAAATTTGCCTCGCGAGTTCATGTCATACATTGGTTTAGAACTTACAATTTTAAGCCTAATTTACATTTCCATGGAAACTGCAGTACTCCAGTTTAAGATAATTTGTATTACAATGGATAGCACGACCTATATATGTTAAAGATCGGAGGTAGCGTTATCTTATGAACATTATACTGAGCGTAAGATGGCCTCAGATCCGAAGTCACCCGACTGAATCAAACCTGAAATAATACTATATTAAATACCGTTGAGACCACAGGGAAGGATTCTGCTTCACTGCCGTCGGGTGTATTCGGATCTGAGGCTATCTGACGCTCAATATGACGCTACCTGAATCTGAATCTGACGCCAACTTTATACTCGTGCTCTACACTGAGAAAGACTCTGTTTTCAGGGGTTTCATGCCAACCTTAATTATTTTGTGTTTCCCTTGGATCTGCACTCTGCATTGGCTGAACAAACATGAGAAAAAAGAAGACCGAGGCAGGGTATTTAAGTGATTCAAACTCACCAGAAAACAATTTTTTTTTTCTTGGCCTTAAAATAGGTTTACAATGAGCGCGGAGTTCACAAACAGGTGAAATATTTATCATCGTTTCAATTTCGTCAAATATGGACTTACCATTTTCAAATTTCACACACTAATGCGCTGATGAATGAAGAGAAATCGTGTCTTTTTAGATTTTCCATTAGAAGTTTAGGAAGTATTATAATGACATCGAACCGTCTCCTTTTTACCGTGTTATTTTCCAATTTCTCTCGATAACAAACTACCGCTGTTTGCTGCAAGGCTTGTACATAATCATTTATCTAGCTCTGTATCTCAGGATATAAATACACTCTCACATATTTATCAAGTGTAATAATCTATCATTTATACCCAAATGTGTGTGTGGTCAAAATATGGAAAATAGACCAAGCCTCATCTAGCCTACGAAGAAAATTTCGCGACAATGTATCAATAATACATTGACCTCTATATAATTAGTGTACAGTGAAGGCGCGCCACTCAACAAAATCTTGACAATTTCACCATAGTGATTAAAGGAATGTGTAAACTCGTGGTGGGACAGAAGGAAGTTCAACACGCACGTGCCATATCCCGGGTATGTAGGGGATCACGAAAGCCGAGTGAAGTCGAGGATGGCAAGCTTTCCTGTGCTGAGAATAGGCGGCGAGGTGGGCATTTCGACAACATTTTTGACAACTAACTTTCATTGGGACTTGACGAATCACAGATATGGAGCTAAATTTCTTGCATAAATCATGAAATTGCAAGACTATACCCTTAGGGAGTGTACATTTTTAATTTCCAGGGGGAGGCCGGAGGATTTCTAATGAAGCAAGGGATTTTTATTGGCGGCCCCCCTACAAAAACTGGTATAAATTATCTGCCCCCCCCCTTAAGACTTCTTGTTTTTATTTCATGCTCCTGAAACCACTAACAAAAATACGCACAGATGAAACACAGATACAGCAACACATAGATTTGCCAGCAGTTGCTACATGTATTAACTTATTCCATATTTATACTTACTTCAGAATTGAACCAGTGCACAAAGTTGTTGAATCATGGACACTCATAAAATCACAAATAAAGACTATTATAAGTTAAATTGGCTGACAGGATGTCTACTTACAACTGAGGGGTGACAGAATAGACTACTGGTCTGGCTACACTTTTTCTTGGATTTTTAGCCCATCACTGACATAAATAAATTAGCAAATAAATGAACAAGTATATATATATATATATATATATATATATATATATATATATATATATATATATATATATATATATATATATATATATATATATATATATATATATATATATATATTACTTATTTATCACAGGTTTGAAAAAAATAGTGCAAAATTGCACCAACTTTTTTCCATGTGAACATATTCAAATTTTAGGATTAATTTGCAGTGGTTGGTCACACAATCATTTATTATTAATTTAAACACTTCATAAATTACACATTTTAGAAACATTTTTAATTGCAGTGTAAATGGAAAACATGTTATTTAAGATTGAAATACATATTAAGACCCTTCCTATATTATAGTATTCATATTATCTCTACGCAAAATATAAAACACTTCTGGACTATATTTCAAGAGACTTTAGTAAACTGATGCGCTGAGGGGGGGGGGCAGTACATGTATCACTTCAAAGGGTTGAATAATATTTTTATGAATGCATGGTTTGTTATGAATACATTCCTCACCCAGCACCTGTGAATAATTTTGTGTTTAATTCAAACTCACAAAAGCTATCATATAATACTTGAACCCTACCATGGTGATAGAATGAAAACAGTTATCTTTCGTCGCAATCAGAAGTTAAAAAGAAACAAATTCCTGGCAGTTCATACATGGAGAAAATTAGCAAATTTATTGAAACCCATTACAATATTGGTGAGCTCTATATGGAATTTATTAGGGATTCATGTATACAAAATGGCTCAAAGTGCAGTTACTGTTCCACTACAGATTGGGTATCGCCATATATGAACAGAATACCACATCCTATGCCAGATATGCACAACCCAGGTCATTATATGGATGTGTTTGAAACACCAAACACAAATCGAACTGTTGATGACTACCAACCACGTGCTAACTTAAAAAAGCTCTATGTTTCAAAACAATTAAATGATGAAGCTGCTATTTCTCGTTTTGCTGAGAAATATATTGTCACTGCAGTGGGAACAGTGTTAAAAACTACATTGAACATTTGAGAAATTTGGAGAGGATGAAAAACATTAGATCCAGACATCGGTTAGAGGTACAGAAGAAAAGAGAAAACAAGAATTATAATGACTATGACTGGTTGCAGTTATTCACAGGTGGAACTCTAGAAAAACTGAACGTAAAAGAGCTAGAGAAATATCTAGACAAGCATAAATTACCAAAATATAGAAAATTAAAAGGAGAAAAAGTAGACATAATATCAACGCACATACTTGGAACACCTGAATTTAGGTCAAGAAAAGTGACTGCAAATGAACTTCAAACTACAACTACAGACATCAGTGATACAAATAGTAGTGACTCTGAAAGTGAAAATGCTATAATAGGTGTTATAGACAGTGATGATTGTTTTTCTGATAACTCTGAAACTTCAAGCACGGCTGATATCTCAGACAGTGATTGTGATGAAACAAGTCCTACACAATTTCATGGGAAAGTTACCTTGAGAAGTGGCAGAGTCGCCGGTCAATTTTTGTTTCACTGAATACAAATATTGTGATTTAATAGGTTTGTGCACTGTTTTATCATCAATCCATGTTAAATGCTACTTCTGTACGACATTGTGCACAGTCAAGTGTTGGGTTTTGTCTATATTTTATTTTATATACATATCAGGCACTTGTCCATCCTGACATTCAGGTTTAGGGAGGTTTTTTGTGCCCCCCTCCTAACAAATAGTGAAATTTTTGTTTAGCCCCCCCTAATTTTTCTTGAGAAAAATTGGTGCCCCCCCCCCTGAAACCCCCCCCCCCTGGAAGTTAAAACTGTACACTCCCTTAGGCCGTACGGAAGGCATTCAGTTTAAATCTGGTATTATAATGAACACAACATGAAAGGAGAGGTTTTCTTGTGACATGGGTTCAGTTTATAGTGCACCCGTCTGTGCCAGCGACTTGCCATATCCCGAGCTCTAACGTTGATGGGCTAATTTGTTTCAAACCTTAACAAAGATAACACACTATGATAGACATAAGATGCAAAACTTACTTAATATGCAACCGTATTAGTATGACTGATAGCTTAGTCTAATTATTCTCGAATAAACTATATGACAATGATATTGCTGTTGGTATTATTTCTCTGGGCCTTGACCTCGATCAGGGAATCTGACTTCCTGGGTGAATAGTAAAATCCATGCCATTTCATGAGTTTTACATATTACAAAGTCTTGTGATAAAAATAATATGTAGATCAGAATAATACATTCATCTTGTTTCTTAACAAACAGGAAAAAACGGTAGAATAATTATCATACCAATAGTCGTTCTGGTGGCCAATGAAATCGTCTGTGAACTCTTGATTTTTTCAGTGTCCAACGAAGATTTAGACACAGGTGTACTTTCCACAGTGGATGGATTACTACGGTCCACCGTCATTGCTGTCGTCATACTCTGATTCAAACTGGACGATGCAAGAGATGGAGACACGGGAATTCCCTTCTTTGTCACCTCTACCAAGAAAACATGATGGATATCAAACTCAAGTATAATGCTGAATTACCAGCAAGACAAAGCAATGCCATAATTTATCATCAAAATTCTTATTTATATACCAACAACTTTAACTGTGTAAAGTGAACACAAGATAGGTGTATTAAAGAGCCAAGGCGGTAGGAACACAGTCAAATGCTTATACATACTTCTTGTTTAGGTCGTATTTGTAGTAGTGATTTCGATTTTAGGGAAAGGTCTGCCGAATTTGCACGTACTTCCACCAACGTCGGCTTTAGAGAAGGTGTCATTTTTGTCAAGGGAAACTTGTATCTGGTCACATGATCAGAAGAGTAATATCAATCGTCCCATATTGGCTCTAACATACCATCCCTTTTACACCAGAGTTAACAACATAATATACAAGCATTTCTATATCTTAAGTTCTAATAGGGTAACCAATTCATTATTTACTGAAGCATCTTTAACAGCTTGGCGTCGTGATACCAATCTTAGAGATATGGGGTGGTCCATACAGAACAACAATGATTGGAAATTAATGCTGGTTCATTCCCATTCGGTCGTTCTTGCTCGTTCTTGATGTGGTACATTTCGTTTTATTATTAATACTAATAATGTTTTTGGCCCTAAGAATAGTTTGGCTGTTACGAATAGATTTACTTGTATCACTATCACTTTGTTATATATAGGCTCGACTGTACGTCGTCTTGATGATCGTTTTGTGGAACATCTCCGTTTCACCAGACAAAGGAGTCGTAATCGTAACTATTCTGTATCTGTGCATTTTATTTCTAATGATCACTGTGTATTAGATATGTCTATTTCAGGAATTTGCAAGGTTTCTGGGGATGAGGATCGATTGAGGTTGAAGGAGGAGGAAATCATTTTCCATCTCGGAATGCTTTAAACCCCATGGAATTAATAGATAATTTATATCATTCCATAACATCTAGCTACGTTTATTTCATCTTTCAGGCGTGTTCTAAGCTTAAGGTTCTTTTGGTGGTGATGATTTTTAGAGCTTTCTTCGAGTATTTTACTGTTTATTAGAACTTGCGGTGTTTCTTTCTATGTCATAACACAGATATTATGTTACAACATTTGTGAATTTGCATATACTATGAAGGACACCTGGTGGCAATTAGGATCACCCAATCACAATAAAGTTGTTTTGATACTACTATAAAAGGGATAAATATTTGACAGTTTCGGGAGCTGATCTTCAGAATTTGATCTGTGATAAACCTACAACGTTGCTGTAGTATGCTAAGGGAGTCCTGTATGAGGAAGTTCTGCATGGACTCTGTTACTGCTTGGAAACTAAACATTTGCTGGATCTATGAATAATGCATTGTATGGAACTGAACTTTGCATTCGTGAGCAAATGACAATCTCATCCACGATTTGTGCATGTTGCAGTGCCAATAATGTGTCCCAAGTCTGCACTTCGACAAAATAGACTGTTCATCGAACATAGTTTTTGCATACATGGAATTTCGCTGTACAAGTTTTGTATTTTACCACTTTGGAGGAAAATGAGAAAAATTTAACCTGTGACATGCGTGTGTGTGTGTGTGTGTGTGTGTGTGTGTGTGTGTGTGTGTGTGTGTTTTCTTCTGTCTTATTTTGGCAGTAATTGTGGTTCCTTCCCCGCCCCATCTTGTACTTTAGAAAAAACACGACCTTCGTGGCAACTACAGGCTAGAAAAACCTCTTGTGTCATGAATGATGATACCACTTATAAAAGATCCTAAATGTAAATCAACAAAAACATTTAGTATTTCCTTCCATGTTTGTTTATTTTCATCGAGCTGCATAAACGCTGTTTAGTTTCATATAAAACGAAAGGATGCCAAAAAAATGCCCAGGGAAAGTCGTGCAAGTCTTCATTCATATTGAAACGTTTATAAAAAAACCTAAAAGCCTTAGGTTTACCATTCTATCAATCACATATGGCAGACCATATGTTGCAATTTTCAATAGCACACATTTCCATGCAAAAATTCACATTTGTAAAATCTCTTTTCTTCATCGGGTAATTTATAGACTTGTATTCCTAAAATCGCTATTTTAATTCGAAAAATAAATAAATTTCATGTTACTACATTCGTCAATATCTAATCATGTTTGTCAAATATATATTAGTATTTTGTTAAGTTACATTTGTGTTCCCGATTTTCAGTATTGTTATTGATGAATCATTTTTATATTCGTAAATCATGTTTTCATTCAGCAACTTATAATTATATCATATTATATTGGCTTGCCTTAACCTCATGTCCACATGCTAATATCCTGTTTCTGTAGTGAGCGAATTTTGTCTATCCACCTAGTATATAGCCCTCAGCCTTCCCCTACCAGCGCGACGACCAGGAACATGTCTTTCCATGCACTGCTTCTCCAGATTTCCCCGTCTCTTCTTGCAATCTGACATAGTATTCAGAATTGAATATCAAGTATGTACCCCTATAATTGCATGGTTTTTAAATTTTTTTATCTTTGAGTTACTTGCGATAACATTTTGAGATTTTAAGTCATTTGAATCTCTTCTAAAATCGTATGGTTTTGATTTTTTTGAAATGTCCATCGCAAAATCGAGAAACTGCATTGTTATTGTACCATACTTGATTTTGACCTGTGTCATGACCTCTGCTACTGTAATTTCCACGACACAAAAAATCAGTCCAAAATTTAGTTCGTATTAAGACATGTATTATATTTTGTCATGCTCAATGCTGTAAGAATGTTGTTTTATTTATTACAAATTGTACTTCCATGAAAAGCTGATAACATGTAATATTATATTAATCCAAATGCAATGTAATAATATACCTGAAATTATGAATGTACGTGTGGAGTGCACACGATATAGGTCATTCCAGGTGTACATGTATAATTGTTATACTGTGTTACATTGTATCACATTCAAGATGTTTTACGTGTACATTCTGCATAGCGCGTGCGTACTAAAAAACGAAAATGAAAGGTCGCGACTTTCAAGGTGACACAACTGTGAAATTATGGATAATTTATCAATATTCCCGTAAACATGGAAAGTATGGAAGGGTGCTAATCCCCAACTATATCAAAAGGCATTGTTTTGAATAGCATGGGTCACTCAGTCGACAATGGGACTCGGAAGTATCTCCAGCAAACTGAACTCTCACGAAGAAAGTGAACAGACGAAAGGTAACACAAAATTTCACAGAAACTCTGCTTTTTGATGACTCCTTTGGAAATGTTGACTGCTAAATTCAACAGATGTATTCTTTAAAAAAATCCACCAACTACATGTGTACAGTCTATCCTTCTTAGACGAGTTGCTGATATTGAAGTTAAGTTAGTTTGAAATTGCAGTCTAGACGGGGACATCACAGGCCAGCCATATTTGAATTTGCCTCGCGAGTTCATGTCATTCATTGGTTTAGAACTTACAATTTTAAGCCTAATTTACATTTCCATGGAAACTGCAGTACTCCCGTTTAAGATAATTTGTATTACAATGGATAGTACCGACCTATATATGTTAAAGGTTAGGAAATTGTTTTACAATATTATTTTTTCACATTTTAATTCAAAGTTTTCAAAGAATACACATAATATGGTGATTTGATTACCATGGCAATGGATATTCATAGAATTGCCACTTTTTTGAGCTCAGCATAACAAATTCTCAGTCTAAGAAAGGCAGTATGCAAATAAACCTGATAATTATTAAACATAATGTGATTTGTGGGATGCGTATGTGTTTAACCAACACAACATTTTCAAGCATACAGTACGTTTCCATGGAAACAGCTACCCTATTTTAGACAATTTGTGTTACAACAGATAGCACCTACACACACATGCCAAAAACAAGGGAATTTTTTACTAATTTTATTTGTTTCCATGTTTTATGTCAAATTGTGGGGGAAATAATTCAAATATTGTGGTGCTTTTGGTTACCACGGCAACAGATGGTCATAAAATGATCCCTTTTTGAACGCAGCATAACAAACTACCCCATGTAGGTTGCTCAATATGCAAAAAAACTTTATTATTATTAACATTATTATATATTTAATTATTAAATTATAATATATATATATAATATCAGTATATGTAAAGTGTCTATGCTTGAGTAATATGTATTTAGAGCAGTGTAAAGTTGTCTGATGATCGCAACAGCATGAAATACACACACACACACAACATTTTGTGTCCCATTGAAGGTGATAAATTTGTTTAAAACAAAGAAGAATTCTAGATTTGGTTTTGTTTGGTGAGAATAGAATGCTGTATCGGTATGAAAGGTTAGGTGATATGTTGGTAAAACAAGAACAGCTGTTTGGTAAAAATATAAATTGATATCGCCATGAAAGGTAATATATTGGCAAAACTAAAACAATCGTTTGGTAAGTATAGAATGTTACATCGGCATGAAAGGTGATATGTCGGCAAAAATACAACAATCACAGGTATAGAAATAAATACTAGAAATGATTCTCTTGGCAATAAGAAACGCCATGTTATAGGTGTTAACTCTGGAGTAAAAAATGACGATGCGTTCTCGCCGACAATTTTAACCTGGATATTACATCGTACCAGTGCAATATTACACACATTGTCAATGCGGTCGTGTAAATAATATATACTTGTGAAACAATGGGTTTACACACGTGAAGCGGTGTAATAGCTTTTATTGTAATGAACACAACATGAAAGGAGAGGTTTTCTTGTGACATGGGTTCAGTTAGTGCACCCGTCTGTGTAAGCGACTTGCCATATCCCGAGCTCTAAACGTTGTTGATGGGCTAATTTGTTTCAAACCTTAACAAAGATAACACACTATGATAGACATAAGATGCATAACTTACTTAATATGCAACCGTTTTAGTATGACTGATAGCTTAGTCTAATTATTCTCGAATAAACTATATGACAATGATATTGCTGTTGGTATTATTTCTCTGTTCCTTGACCTCGATCAGGGAATCTGACTTCCTTGGTGAATAGTAAAATCCATGCCATTTCATGAGTGTTACATATTACAAAGTCTTGTGATAAAAATAATACGTAGATCAGAATAATACATTCATCTTGTTTCTTAACGAACAGGAAAAAACAGTAGAATAATTACCATACCAATATTCGTTCTGGTGGCCAATGAAATCGTCTGTGAACTCTTGATTTTTTCAGTGTCCAACGAAGATTTAGACACAGGTGTACATTCCACAGTGGATGGATTACTACGGTCGACCATCATTGCTGTCGTCATACTCTGATTCAAACTGGACGATGTAAGAGATGGAGACACGGGAATTCCCTTCTTTGCCACCTCTACCAAGAAAACATGATGGATATCAAACTCAAGTATAATGCTGAATTACCAGCAAGACAAAGCAATGCCATAATTTATCATCAAAATTCTTATTTATATACCAACAACTTTAACTGTGTAAAGTGAACACAAGATAGGTGTATTAAAGAGCCAAGGCGGTAGGAACACAGTCAAATGCTTATACATACTTCTTGTTTAGGTCGTATTTGTAGTAGTGATTTCGATTTTAGGGAAAGGTCTGCCGAATTTGCACGTACTTCCACCAACGTCGGCTTTAGAGAAGGTGTCATTTTTGTCAAGGGAAACTTGTATCTGGTCACATGATCAGAAGAGTAACATCGAACGTCCCATATTGGCTCTAACATACCATCCCTTTTACACCAGAGTTAACTACATAATATACAAACATTTTAATATCTTACGTTCTAATAGGGTAACCAATTCATTGTTTACTGAAGTCGTGATACCAATCTTAGAGATATGGGGTGGTCCATACAGAACAACAATGATTGGAAATTAATGCTGGTTCATTCCCATGCGGTCATTCTTGCTTGTTTTTGATGTGGTACATTTCGTTTTATTATTAATACTAATCATGTTTTTGGCCCTAAGAATAGTTTGACTGTTACGAATAGATTTACTTGTATCAGTACTAACATAGTGTATTGCATCACATGCTAGAAATGTGTTTTTTGTTATATATAGGCTCGACTGTACGTCGTCTTGATGATCGTTTTGTGGAACATCTCCGTTTCACCAGACAAATGAGTCATAATCGTAACTATTCTGTATCTGTGCTTTTTATTACTAATGATCACTGTGTATCAGATATGTCTATTTCAGGAATTTCCCAGGTTTCTTGGGATGAGGATCGATTGAGGTTGAAGGAGGAGGAAATCATTTTCCATCTCGGAACTCTTTAACCCCATGGAATTAATAGATAATTTATATCATTCCATAACATCTAGCTATGTTTATTTCATCTTTTAGGCGTGTTCTAAGGTTCTTTTGGTGATGATGATTTTTAAAGCTTTCTTCGAGTATTTTACCGTTTATTAGAACTTGCAGTGTTTCTTTCTATGTCATAACACAGATAATATATTACAACATTTGTTAATTTGCATATACTATGAAGGACACCTGCTGGCAATTACGATCACCCAATCATAATAGAGTTGTTTTGATACTACTATAAAAGGGCTAAATATTTGACAGTTTCGGGAGCTGATTTTCGGAATTTGATCTGTGATATTAACCTACAACGTTGCTGTAGTATGCTTAGGGAGTCCTGTATGAGGAAGTTCTGGACTCTGTTACTGCTTGGAAACTAATCATTTGCTGGGATTGTGAATAATACATTGTATAGAACTGAACTTTGCATTCATGAGCAAATGACAATCTCATCCACGATTAGTGCATGTTGCAGTGCCAAAAATGTGTCCCAAGTCTGCACTTTGATACAAGACAAAAGAGACTGTTCATCAAACATAGTTTTTTCGTACATGCGATTTCGCTGTACAATTTTTGTATTTTACCACTTTGGAGGAAAATTAGAAAAGTTTAACCTGTGACATGTATGTATGTATGTATGTATGTATGTATGTATGTATGTATGTATGTATGTATGTATGTATGTATGTGTGTGTGTGTGTGTGTGTGTGTGTGTGTGTGTGTGTGTGTGTGTGTGTGTGTTTTCTTATTTTGGCAGTAATTGTGCACCCCCCCCCCATCCTGTACATTAGAAAAAACACGGCCTTCGTGGCAACTACAGGCTAGAAAAACGTCTTATGTCATGAATGATGATACCACTTATAAAAGATCCTAAATGTAAATCAACAAAAACATTTAGTATTTCCTTCCATGTTTGTTTATTTTCATCGAGCTGCATAAACGCTGTTTAGTTTCATATAAAACGAAAGGATGCCAAAAAAATGCCCAGGGAAAGTCGTGCAAGTCTTCATTCATATTGAAACTTTTATTTAAAAAAACTAAAAGCCTTAAGGTTTACCATTCTATCAATCACATATGGCAGACCATATGTTGCAGTTAGAATAGAACACATTTCCATGCAAAAATTCACATTTGTATTCCTAAAATCTCTTTTCTTCATCGGGTAATTTATAGACTTGTATTCCTAAAATCGCTATTTTAATGCGAAAAATAAATAAATTTCATGTTACTGTTCATCAATATCTAATCATGTTTGTCAAATATATATTGGTATTTTGTTAAGTTACATTCGTGTTCACAATTTTCAGTATTGTTATTGATGAATCATGTTTTCATTCATCAACTTATAATTGTATCATATTATATTGGCTTGCCTTAACCTCATGTCCACATGCTAATATCCTGTTTCTGTTGTACAAGATAGTGAATTGTGCATGGTGTATGCATACGTAATGCCATTCGAGTGAGAAAAAATTACTGTATATTTATATATAATCCCATGAAATCAATGTTAGTTTTACGTCATAATGCTCCGAGTATGATTCCGCGGACTAATATACAAATTCGAGCCGGTAGGCGAGAATTTGTAGTTCGCGGAATCATACGAGGAGCATTATGACGTAAAACTAACATTGATTTCATGGAATTATATATTTATCACATAACTAAGTATTTCCCCGTATTTTTCTAAAATTTTAAATCGTATTTTACGAATACTGTATCATTTCTTCGCACTATATTCTTCATCGTGTATTAAAAATTGGAGCCCGACGGCTATGCAAATTACATAATCGTGTGACCTGTCGCGAGGTCAAGCTTACCATGGTATCGGTCGCGGTCATTGTGTTCTGTGGTTTCTCAACCAAAATTATCGGTTATAACCTTGTGATGTACATGTAATATCGAACTTAGTTTAAAACGTAAGTAGAATTTGTCTGAATACGACTTTTGTGTCGTCATTTTAATCATATTTTCTCGGGTTGTGTAAGTTCGGAGATCTGAGCTCGACGGAAAATCGGAAGTAAGCTTGCCGGCTGCTAGTGCTACATCGATATCTACGTGATTTTTATAATAAAATGTATCAAATAAAAATAAAAGTACCTCTACGTATCAAACTCATGCCATCCAACTTGGATACGTGTAACCATGGATGTATTAGTGATCTCACTAATACATCCATGGTGTAACGTAATGTATGCATTTACGTTTTGAAAGCACGTAATTATTACGATAGACTTGATTGTAGCGTAGGATTGGCACGAACATTCGGAACAGTACGGAGAAAAAATAGTTCGGTAGAACAGGGGTGATATGCTCTGAAATCACCCCCTGTTTGACGTCACACAGTAGAAGATATGCACGTATTTATGTGATAATGATTTGTAAACTTCAATTACTATTCGACTTCTACGTGCAAAAGTCGATATCGTGTACAACAGAAATAAGATCGTAGCATGTGGACATAAGGTTATGGCAAAAAAATATAAGATATGTCCAATATAAAAGTTAGTTAATAAAGGTTTTACGAATTATAAAAATGATTCATAAATAACAATATTGAAAATCACAAATACATTTTAGGGATCGGTCAGTTTCTCCAGCTGGGGGGGGGGGGGGCGTGGATTCTTCCATCGGGTCCACAAAATGTCACTGACCCCCCCCCCCCCCCATCTGTAAAACCGAAAACAGGCTGACCCCGCCCCCACCACTTAATTCTAAAACATGATGACCCCCCCCCCCCCTCCATATCTCATATTAGAATGACAGGTATTTTTTGATCGGGACTTAGTGTGAACTGCTTCTTGCAAATACTACCAGGTATAAGATCCTGGGATAGCACTATCATAAGAGGTGGGGGGGGGGGGAGAAGAGCTTGAGACTGAGATATGTCTATCTCTTTTGGGAGGTCCAAGGGGGTCTCTCCATAGCAGCCCTGGAAGATTTTTACTCTGAAAAGTCAATTTTGAAAATATTCAGACACTTTCAGACAATAATTTCCAAGCTTTACAAGACAGCACCAACATGTAAAAAGCAACTATATAGGGTTGAAATATTTTTAAAATATAGTTTGATTACATCTTGACAGTAACAGGTAGGGGGAAGAGCTTTAGACTGGGATATGTCCACCTCATGGGGGGGGGGGTCCGAGGGGGTTCCCCCTAGAAGTCCTGGAGGATTTTTACTCTTAAAGCCAATATTTAGGCTATTCTGATCCTTTCAAGCAATAACTTCCTTGCTTTACAAGACAGCACCATCAAGTATCAGAAACTATTCAAATTTCTATGCTGGGTGGTATATTCCTGTGAATACTCATATAACATATATAAGGAGAAATGAATTTTGTTTTAACTTTACCAAAATCCAAGAAGTACAATCCTACACCGATTCCAATCGACACAAACCATAACAAAGAAGCAACACGAAGGACCATCCGACGACGTTCTTGAAAATACACTGCAACGTCCATGTCTGTCATTATTGTACAAAAACAATCCTGTAACAATAGCTTGTATCTAACACTGAATATAAAACACAGACGTCGACTGCCTTAAGACTAGACAGGTGTAGCCAATGAAACTCTGTGCAAAAAGGTGTTTGCACACGATATTTCAGTGGGCCCCGTGATTTTGTTATTTTGTTAGTGGGAGGGGAAAACAGTCTCAGTATTTTAGTGGACAAAACTTATAGTTCAGCAGACTGTATGGGCGAGGGGAAAAGGGTAAAGGTACTGAGAGCATGTAGGTGGGAAGAATGCAGTGGGGAGTATTCCACAATCAAGAATGAGTATGAAATCTATTTAAAAAATGTAATAAAATTATTCCTAGAACAGAAGACACGAATTGCGTGGCAATTTTGAAAACAGATAACTGATGGCGAATTGCTGAAAAAAAATTACCTGACATCGACAACCAATCAAAAATCTACACAAAATATAATGACTGACATCTTTGGATCTGAATGTAAATCCCACAAAATATTCAGTCGATACTGACCTGGCCTGGCCTGGCTTGTACCTGGCCTGTACCTGCGTTTTGTACCGACAGTATACAATTGTGCCCATTTCGCATATGGGGGAAAACTATATACTAATTCTTGTTGTTGATGAGTTGTAATTACTCTGTTGTTGATCCTTGTCAGTAGTTATTGTTTATTCATTTATTTTTCGTAAACATAACTTAGTCTAATTAATTAGTCCTAAGCGCCCTATGGCTGCACACATGGTATGTACAATATTAAATCCAATCAAATTGGTTTTTGGGTCTGCACCCAAACATCAGTGACCTCATACAATTACGATTTCAACTGTGCAGTCGCTCTAATCTACTACTTATGGACAAAATTAACTACAATTAATAGGTATCAGGTGCAGCCAACAAAGTAGTTCTTGCAAAAAAGCTGTTCTTACGCAATTTTTCAGTGGGCGGACTTTTTTTCGATCGGTAGCGGGAGGGAACAAAAAAAGAAGTGGCGGGAAAGTCCTGATTTTGATACAGTGGGAGGGGAAAACATGGAATTGTGTACCTCAAAATGAATTGTTGGTATAATAGACAGCACAAATGTTTTGCTGGTGGGAAGTGGGTAGATCATTCACAATATTGGGTTGACAGTGGACTGGCGGGCAAGTTGAAACTAAGTGGGAGGTAGGGAGGGCAGGTATTCTTCAACACCAGTGGGATGGCACATAAGAAGAGCTAAACACCGCTCTCCCCAATTTTTTTGGGGGAGGCGGTTCTATTGAGAACACCATTCTTTATATGAAACATTATGTAAATCAGTCCCTCAAGGACTAAATGTAAATGAATGAAAAACACACATTGAATCTGCCTGTTGGCTGCACCTGATGTACAATATCTAATTATTTAAATTATTTTCACAGTATCTATTGTTTTCTGACCGAAAAAATAACGAGAGTTTTGGGTTGATTTCAGTTAGTACCGAAACATACGTACTGCTACGTCACCATGACTTTCTCCATTGACTCATGGAACACATGGTATTTGACTATATGTGGCAAATAGTACATTGTGATTTCTGTTATTATAAACACAAACAACAATTATGAGATCACTTTTTGGGGAAAGTTTTATTGAAACATAACACACAAAAAATTAAATTACAGCATCACTAAAGTTTATTAAATAAATTACTTAAACGTTTGTAAAAGGTATGGCTATATACAGGGAAATACACTTTTAAAATATGAACAATTTAAAGATACGGTACATACTTATTAAACATTACCACTTGCAGTATGTGAAACAGACAGAAATAAACTAAATTCAACACTATCATGGGCAGTGCAGTTTGCTTCAAGACATTGTGTAGGCAGTGGACAGCACGATACAATATTATATAAGGTAAATATGAAATTGAGATTATCAGTGTAATCTGACAAGGGTTTTAGTCATGGACTGATCATCATGTTCTCTGAGTTTCATCATTTTGCCACATTAATGATGCCTGATGACAGATCTAGTACAAGGAACTGGTCCTGATGACAGATCTGTTACAAGGATCTGGTCCTGATGACAGATCTGTTACAAGGATCTGGTCCTGATGACAGATCTGTTACAAGGATCTGGTCCTGATGACAGATCTGTTACAAGGATCTGGTCCTGATGACAGATCTGGTACAAGGATCTGGTCCTGATCAGATCTGGTACAAGAAACTGGTCATAATCAGAGCTGATACAAGGATGATCTGGTCCTAATGACATATCTGGTACAAGAAACTGGTCCTAATGACAGATCTAGTACAAGGAACTGGTCCTGATGACAGATCTGTTACAAGGATCTGGTCCTGATGACAGATCTGTTACAAGGATCTGGTCCTGATGACAGATCTGTTACAAGGATCTGGTCCTGATGACAGATCTGGTACAAGGAACTGGTCCTGATCAGAGCTGGTACAAGGAACTGGTCCTGATCAGAGCTGATACAAGGATGATCTGGTCCTAATGGCATAGCTGGTACAAGAAACTGGTCCTAATGACAGATCTGGTACAAGGAAACTGACATAATAAAAGATCTGGGAGGAACTGGTCCTGATGTCAGATCTGGCAAAGGGTACTGGTCCTAATCAGTTCTGGTACAAGAAACTGGTTTTGATGACAGACCTACACTGCATGAAATGGTGGTGTTTCAAATTCCGTATACATGATGGTCCCACAATGGATTTGCCGAAAATCTGGAAAAGCAGCATTTTCGTTGCGTGGGCAGCATATGAAACTGGAAACACCACTTTTCATGCAGTGCTGGTACAAGAAACTGGTTAAAATGAAAGATGTGGAAGGAACGGGTCCTGATTTTAGATCTGGTACAAAGAATGTGAATACCAAAAAAAAGAAGAAGAAAATATTACAATTTTACATTCCTTGAATGTAAAATATGATTAGGTAATTTTATAGATTTACTACTATCAGATTGACAAGTCAGTTTGCAACTAGAAAAGTTATACACATTTTAAATAAATACATAAATAAATAAATAAATAAATAAATACAATGTACATCATCGAGGTTAAAAATGGCAATGCTATTGGCAGTTTAGAAACTTTATATATGCTACACTATACATCAGGAGAATGATTAATACACACTATTATTACTGCAATTTAAATAAAGTATATATCTTATTACAAATGATTAAATATCATAAATAGTTTGTCTTTGAGTTGAGTGATATCTGCTATGATTTCTTGTGATGATGAGTCGGCAATACATTCAATTCAATACTGTCTTCATAGTTGTAGAACTAAGTAGAACTAAGTAATACATTTAGTGCCCACATGGTTGGCAAGATAAGGACAAAGTTGTATGTGCAATTAATCCAAGTTGTACACATGGTGAATTTGCTGCTACAGAATTTCTTTCATTGTCTGAGTAGAAATTTTCATTTGTAACCAAGAGTCCATGAACGTTCATAGTTCTTGCAAGTTGGACTCGTTCTCCACCAAAATTGATTTTCTATTTTATACAAAGTCTGACGTGTTTTAATATACATCATCGGTTCTGTAGTAATCAGAACATACAATTCAAATTTTTTACTTTCTGGTTATTTTCTTTGATGACGTGTATGCAGTGCTCAAAACTTACATCAAGTTGAAATATTCAAAAACGTAATCACATTTGTTAATAAATCAAAACTTCCACATGTTAAAATTAAACTGTAATATTTCCCAATCAGTTTGTTCATTCACCAGTAAAATACATGTGACAGAACTCAGCTGAGGGTTTTGTCACTACTTGGTGACTAATTTCCCTTATATTCATACATGACTTATTGACTAATGAGTGAAATAAAACATTTGGGAATATTAAAATATAAATATATCATTACATTGGCATCTGATATATAACCTGTGTCTAAAATCAATTGAAGGCTTACAATGTAATTTACATGATGAGTTAATATTCGTGTTAAAGTGGCCATATTGATGAGGACAGGATATTTATTTTGGATTTTTAATTTACAAAACAATTTTCTCATGGCTTTCTATTTGAAAAATCAATGTGAAACAACATATGCAAAGTCCTTGTTTGTAACTCAATAAATTGCAAAAGATTAATAAATGTATAAAATGTTTATTATTGTACGTACAATAACAAACTTTGTACACATTTTTTTTTGCTTTTTGCAATTTATTGAGTTACAAACACAGACTTGCAATTTATTGAGTTACAAACACAGACTTGGTCTGTGTTGATTCACATTGATTTTTCAAGTAGGACACATGATAAAATTGTTTTGTAAATTTAAAATCCAAAATAAATACCCTATCCTCATCCATATCCTCTTTCAACAAGTTCTTGTTAGATATTCAGGCTATCTGCCTTGTTCTATGCTAAAATTGTTGGTGACCGAGTAGTTTCAACCACTTGCTCGTTACCAATGCGGCCAAGATTCAAGCCCTGGTCTGGTCTGTAACTATGAAGAGTGTCGTTCACTTTGATTCTACCAAACAACACACTGGTTTTCCTCGAACTACACTAAAATTGAACCTATGAGGGATGGTCCTTAGTGGACTTCTTGGGGTGATAAGCATTCAAAAAAATATCCATTATAAACAAACATTATTTGTAACACCAAACACACTATCATAATTGTATTCATAGTAGTTCAGAGTCATAATTGTTAAATGGTGTGGTTGGCATGAAATGGTTAAAATGGCTGGCTTGAAGTCTGGCATATTGAATGTTTTATCCCTGTCACATCATGATTTCTAATTGACTAGAATTCTTTCACTCACTTTGAACCATCATTATACCTTAAAGTGGCCATGTGGATGAGGATTGGGTATTTAGTTTGGATTTTTAATTTATAAAACAATTTTATCATGGCTTCCTACTTGAAAAAACAATGTGAAACAACAAGTCTGTGTTTGTGACCCAATACATTCCAAGCTAAAATATGTGTGAAAAGTTTGTTATTGTACGTACAATAACAACCCTTTTTACACATTTATCAATCTTTTGCAATGTATTGTGTTAATACAACAGACTTGGTTTATGTCGTTTCACATTGTTTTTTCAAGTAGGACGCATGATAAAATTGTTTTATAAATTAAAAATCCAAAATAAATACCCCAATCCTCATCCATATGCATGGCCACTTTAATTGTCTGCTAAGCTATGCTAATGGGTACCTGGTGGAATATGGTTGTAAAGTGACAGCTAAAAACCAGTGTGCTTAATAACAGCTTGGATTAGAGTTTAGGAAGTATGTAAGGCTGTATCATTATAGGTTTGTGGCAGTGGTCGTAATTACACAGCATATGTTATTGAATGGCATTTATCATCATTCACCTTTAGAAGCAAATAAAAAGCCTTCAAAATATCAGAAATGAACAACTATCAAAAAATTGAAATAATATTAATACTTTGACCTTTGACCAGAATGATGTTCATATACATTATAATTTATTTATTTACAATTATCACCAAACAAAAGTCAAAATGGATGACTGGTTAGTAGAACTTAGGCACCACATGGGAGAATTGGGAGTAAATTATTATCTTTGCTATTTACATGGTGGATAAAATCATGTTTTAGTTAATAGAGAAAGTCGACCATTATGGGAAATTTCTGAGCCCAAACAGTGTAGGTATTATTAGGTCCTGTACAGTTAACACGATTTTGGCTAAATTTGACATTTTGTTCTGTGCAAAAACACTGACAATGATAGTTAAGTATGATAAGGTCCTGTATGATTAATAATCAATTCAACAGTTATTGCAACGGTGCTTTTTACCACGGTTATATAAATGTACTTATTTGGGCAAATAAAAGTTATTGTGAAATGCTAACGCCTTCTCAATACTGTAAAATACTACTCTGTATTTAGAATTTATTTGCACTATTCTTCACTTGTGTGCTCTTTTTCTGTTAAAATTAACTCCCAGTGAAAATACCTTTCACTTATAATCTCCATGGATACGTCTTTAAAAATCACCAAAAATTAGCTCTTGACAATAACATTAAATTTCTCTATTCAGTTACAATTAAGTATTCCACAATGTTCATTCTATGAATTCAACTGATAGATTCATCACTGTTCGCATTCTTGTTAAAGGGACACACACTAAGTTTTAGGAGCTCTTGTTAAAGGGGCACAAACCGGGTTTTTGGAGCTCTAGTTAAAGGGGCATAAGCTAAGTTTTAGGAGCTCTTGTTAAAGGGGCACAAACCGAGTTGTTGGAGCTCTAGTTAGAGGCAAAAACCGGGTTTTTGGAGCTCTAGTTAAAGGGGCAAAAACCAGGTTGTTGGAGCTCTAGTTAAAGGGACACAAACCGAGTTGTTGGAGCTCTAGTTAGAGGCAAAAACCGGGTTTTTGGAGCTCTAGTTAAAGGAGCACAAACCGGGTTTTTGGAGCTCTAGTTAAAGGGACACAAACCGAGTTGTTGGAGCTCTAGTTAAAGGGGCACAAGCTGAGTTTATACGTTTTTGGGGCGTAGTTTTTACTCTAGATTGAAATATACCTGTTGCATTCTAATAACCATCACTTGCTAATGGCAGAACCCAATACATAAACACCAGTGATAAAAGAAAAAGAGGTAATTTATTATATGTATACTTTCAATGTCAGAATATGATTTCAGTGCCATTGAAGGCATGCACTGACATTAATATGACACAATTATGCTATTCACCTTAATTATTGTTTCAAGTATTTTCACTTGAGTCAAATAGCTTATAAACTCAGCATGTGCCACTTTAACAATAAGTTAACACTAAAATGAGTGGTAAAAGTAGTGTACATAGCGATGAATCTTTCAGTCAATGCTATGTGATTGAATTCAAGCCCATACGCGGAGTGTGTAATCCCAGCTGCCTGTACACAGTGCTGTGCCATCAGGAGATACAGATAGACAGCTAACTCTGTTTTCATGACCATACAGTATTGCTAATCTGACTGCTTTCAATGTGTCCCAGATATTCACTGTATAATCATTGTAACCAACAAATAGAAGACGACCTGTGGACAAAGCAGACAAAATGTTATTGTTACTAATATCATTGTTAAACCAGTGAACGTTATGGAATATGACAAGACAATACAAGATAACATTAGATGAGAGATGTGATGAAACGAGATGATGAAATGAGATGAGGCAAGATGAGATGAGATGTGACAAGATGAGATGAGATGAGATAAAACGAGATGAGACATTAGACAAGACAAGACGAGACGAGACGAGACACGTGATGAAACAAGATGTGATGAGAGATGTGATGACATGAGATGAGATATGAAACGAGATGAGGCAAGATGATTTGAGAGATGTGATGAGATGTGACAAGATGATATGAGACGAGGCATAGCATGATTGGATGAGAATGGAAAAGCCTGGCAAGGCTGGGTATGGTGAGGCAAGAGCAAATGAGACAAGACAAGACAAGACTGTATACAGAAGTATAACTGGCATATTTATTTTGAATGAATGAATTAATTTTTTTTATGTGTCACTAACATGATGATGCACCATATATCTCATTATGCATTGTAACTATTTGATGATTTATGTACTAAAGATTTTCATTGATATTGAAAGTGCTGGGGTAGCGTCCAAGTACAAAAGGTACATACCACTCAGAGAGAAATCCAAACATGTTGCTCCAAACAGGATACTTTCCTTAGTGTATATATTGACTTCTCTATCTGCTCTCAAATCATACAGTCGACACTGTAAAGTAAAACAAGCCAATGTGATTGATTGATGGCATGGAATTATTGTCTTTGTTTTCATATCCTATTATCATGCATTTTAAATGATCATTTATGGGGTGTAATAAAATAGTATCTTACCTTATCTATCATAACTGTCAGAAATGCAACTAATTAGAGTAGTGATCTTTAAAGAATGGTTGCTAGGAAGTAATAATTATGACATTTTATTGTAGTGAAAGTGGTGTTGATTTTTTTAAATTTTATATCATTAGATCTAAAAATACACGGCAACCATCTACCATTCACGTCTACAGTGCAACCATTTAGGCTTTGCCTGTCTTACTAAATACAAAATAATTAATATCTCCACTAATTTAAGTGTCAATGCAAACACTGAGCCATGCATTTCTGTTTACTGGAAGTACTTCATATCACAGACACACACAAACACACACACACACACAGACACACACAGAGACAGACACAGACACAGACACAGACACATGCACACACACATGCACTCACACACAGACAGACAGAGACACACACACACACATATATGCATGACACTGTCAGTGTCACACACGTTACACACACATATATACCCAGACATAGCATCACATACAGAGCCAAAACACACATAAATATACACAAAGCCTATAGAAGTACTACTCTACCTTAACATTGCATTGTGCTAAAATGCCAAATCATTTTCAAACCTTGTGTATACCTAGTGTATAATTAAGTGAATCAACCTGATACTTACTGTGGCATCATCTGAAGCTGTGGCAAATGCATCTCCACTTGGGAAGAATCGTACAGCATTAATATCAGACTCATGCCCATCAAAGGACTGCACACATTGCCCAGTTCTCATATCCCACACCAGTGCTTGTTTATCACACCCCTGCAACAATTAGAAATGACAATATTTGATACTGTAGTACATGAGATTTGAGTAATTGAATCTTTACAACTTAGTATGGTTGGCAATTTAATTCAGTGTATCTGTATTAATGTATTTTATGTATGAAAGCAGAGTCGTTAATAAATAATTTTTAAAAAAGTGAATAGTATCAAGCACTAGTTCAAGCATATTTTCAGTATATAGTTATATTTTACATTTTGGAGTTGACTTTTACTTAAATTCTCACTACCTAGCTGTCATGGCATTTTACCTCATGCTAGAGGGTCAAGATAGAATAACAAGATCAACTTATTTTCTAGACTGTAAGATAATTAAGTCGTGTCTCCCCTTTCTCACTAGCCTACTCTATCTCTGGGGTTGACTTATATGTGAGGGCGCCCCATCCTGTCACAGCTAGCATACCTTACAGACTACTAATATTCTCACACTAGTCGATAGTAATATGTAGAGCATAGAGAAATCACACAAATGACTGTTATTTCATGATATGCCAAGGTGGTAAAATCCTATTTCAACTAAGGAGAATTTAATGACACCAAATATTTGTCACAGATGTATAAATTTAAAGTAATGTATAGTGGATGTTTGAACCTCACTTGCAACTTTTACATAGTGACTACTGACCAAACAATACATTCCTTCTATTGAAGATATGAAGTGAAGTCAGCAGTTGGGGTTGTCAACCTGTTGACAACGTGTTGTGTTCGGTTTGCAATTTATAGTTTCCTCAAACTCTTTAAACTCTCTTGGGTGTGAAACGAAATCTAAAATTAACCATTGTATTTATGTGAGACTATTAAACATACAGGTGCTACAGACAATGATTGATATATATATGACATTAACATTTCAAAAATTTGTGATACAGGACTTTGTTTTCATGAAATACACTAATCTTTAAAGGTGATTCAAAATGCTCACATTCACTATTGCTAATTTGCTAGACGACATGTTTGTGAAATGCATTCTGGTTTTAAAACTTTTCAAAAGCGTCTGCAAACACCTTAAAATGACCTTTTTTCAGTCACTTCCCTTCGGATTAACTTCGAGCGTTTTCGGGTATTTCCGGTCCCACCTAGACCACAGGATTTTATGACGTCATAAGGGGTACACGTTAGCACTAAGACTATGATGAGCGTAGTCACTAGGTGAATAAAACTCAACAGCATTGTGAAAAAATACATTGCTAGTGGTTGTAACAGACATCAGTAAACAAAAACTACACTCTACATGTCTTATTAACCAACATTTACCGATATTTACTCACACTTTCTCACTAATTGGCAGTGTCTGTGAGTATAAATGCTAAAATATTATCTCCCCATATTATGGCAAAATAAATCAAAACGGCTAGACTACAGTGTAGATATACATAAACACTTGTAATGTCGGTCGCATGTTTCAATCTATTTATCTGATTTTTTTATTATTTGCCGAGGAGAAGCATTACAATATCTTCGACACGCATGGCGTCGACAGCATATTTTAGCCCACTATACTCACTGATGTCGCCTTTTGAATGGCGCATTTAGCAACAAAGTAAACATATTTATCTTGAATAAATATACTAGCTATTAGATTGCCATATTATCAGCAATAAAATTGTAAAGAATTGAGGAAATTTCGTGAGTTTATTGTTGTCATTTACATGACCTTAGCAACTCATCTGGAAGAAAACTTGTATGGTTTCCCTTGTTGCGATATCACTTAATTTAATGCAACAAGCCTATTTAATATTCATTAGAAGAATTTTGTAACGAATCATGGTATTCGAAGTATACGGTTTAGGAAACCAACAAATCAAATATCGCGATGTGTTCATGATATTAAATATGATTGGACAATATTGACGTCGGCAATCAAGGTCGTGACCCCAGCACATGGTTATGAAAGAAAGCCTGCAACTAGATACCTCGCCACGTCCGGTCCAATTTCTCAGGGTTTGTTTTGAAGTTAGAGACATTATTTCTGTACGACTTGAAGAATTTTACAATATATCTGATTGATAAATATGGATTACATCAACACGTGGATAAATTTAACCCGACACGAATGTGCGCTGTGCTCTCCCGATTCCATACGTACATTGTACATACACTGCTTCAGCTTTGATCGGCAGAACTATCCTAGTATAAACTTACTGCCGCGGCCGCTGTGACTGCACAAAACTTGACAACACTACCCCTCTACCGATATATAATAATCACCTGTATACCGTGATAAAAACAAGCAATAATTCGAGTCCCCAACAAGTTGATGAGACCTACTTCTGTTCAGTTCGATCCGAATGCGAGTTTCTTAGGTTTTACATGGGTTTCAGACTCGGACTAGAGTATTACGCCCTAGACAATAATAGATGTAAACTTGTGTTCACAAGCCAAACATGTGACGATACAAGACCACAACGAAAACTGTGAAAAATTTACAGGTCACTCTCATTTTATATATGGACAACAAAATTAGGTCGGTCACAGTGCCATTTACATGATGCAATGACTCGGAGCGTGCTTCCATATGCTCGGAGCAAATCGAATCAATTAGTGTATTATGGGACCAACAAAATGTGGCACATGTCCCGATACGCCTTCTTGAAGTTTCCCATTGGTATTCTAATAGCTAGTATATTTATTTGAGATGAAATATGTTTACTTTGTTGTTAAATGCACTGTTCAAAAGGCGACGCGAGTACGATTGGGCTAAAATATGCCGTCCTTGGCCCGGGGATGCCGTCAAAACGTCACGACGGTATCGTAATGCTTCTTGTCGGCAAAAAATTAAAAATCAGATAAATAAAAGTCAATGAATGTGAAACACGCGACATTACAAGTGTTTTTATATATCTAGTCTAGCCGTTTTGATTTATTTTGCCATAATATGGGGAGATAATATTTTAGCATTTATACCCACAGACACTGCCAATTAGTGAGAAAGTGTGAGTAAATATCGGTAAATGTTGGTTAATAAGACATGTAAACTGTAGTTTTTGTTTACTGATGTCTGTTACAACCACTAGCAATGTATTTTTTCACAATGCTGTTGAGATTTATTCACCTAGTGACTACGCTCGTTATAGTCTTAGTGCTAACGTGTACCCCTTATGACGTCATAAAATCCTGTGGTATAGGTGGGACCGGAAATACCCGAAAACTCTCGAAGTAAATCCGAAGGGAAGTGACTGAAAAAAGGTCATTTTAAGGTGTTTGCAGACGCTTTTGAAAAGTTTTAAAACCAGAATGCATTTCACAAACATGTCCTCTAGCAAATTAGCGATAGTGAATGTGAGCATTTTGAATCACCTTTAAATACTGCATAGTTCATACAATCTGTCATAATTTTCTTTCACCAATTTTATTTCATTTCAATTGTCATAACTTAAACACGTAACAAGTGTACACATACAAAAGAAATTCTATTCTGTTTTGTATAATAATGCTTATGATGGTATGACAAATTAATGAATATCAAAGTTGAGCTATTTACATAGATAGTGTTTGAATATATTTTGTACACTCACCCCTGATACAAATGTATTTCCAGACTCTGAGGGTGAAAGGTCAAGACTCATAACATCAGCATTGTGACCATGGAAACTTTGTAACAACTGTCCACTTTCTACATCCCATAATGCACAAGTACTGTCACCACTTCCTGTTAAAATCTATGATAATAGGGAAAACAGGAAACAGTTGTTAGTAGCCTAGGGCATCCTTGCTGCCATACTTTCTGAGAAACCAGTAAAATACTTTAGATTTGAAAATGGACTATATTGATAAGTGTGTTGTGTGACACGGCAACAGATCGACCAACAAAGACTCGAGTAACAAATACAACTTCATACAACTTAGTGAATACAACAACAAGCGACCTATCGGTCAGAATAGCTCCGCTGTTTTTTTTTATTTTATTTTTTATTTTGGTGACATGTAGAAGTGGTTCAGTTCTTCAGCTCTTTACTATGCAGTTTTGTTTTAGCGATGCAATAAAGTGGTTAGTGGTTTCATATGATGTCTCACTATAAAACACATTTTACACAGAAGTTGGTAATGTATTGTACTTTTATACCATAGTCACCATTTTATAACAAAAATCTACTGTTATGAAAAATTGCACAAAATCTCAGGGAAAAAATGACTGGGAAATGCACACAAGAAAAAAAAGAAAAAAAGAGGATTTTGAGGTTGGCTATAAATAATTCCAGTGTCTTACAGCTTTAACCCTGGAAAATTTTAATGATGAATGAAATAAACTAGGGATCTAAAATAATTTTGAGGCAATTTGAATTTCAATTTTCTAACAAATTTACCAAGTCAACAACATTCAACTTGTACTAGTTGTAGTAGATATATATATATAGGGAAGAAATGTATTAATCGCCATCTTAGTTTCCGTACGGCGACAATCCCCAAGTACCCGAAAGAGAGTCATTCTCAGCCAACAGGGTTCGACACTGGAGTAAAAGTCACTATCCCACAGGACTAGTAAAATTGATAACGTAGTAGTCCTGCCAAAAATTTGGTGGTCCTATCTTTAAGTGCTTTCGCTTGTTCACTTAGGCTCTTCATCTCTCTTCGTTTTTGCTCTACTTCTAATTCACTTTTCCAAACCCCATATTTATTTCAAACACTGTTGTAATTGAACTGTCTATTTCGTTGTAGTTGTTTGTGCATCATCAACTCCTTACTGTAATTTTATTCTCTTTTTTATGTTTTGGAGCTTCTTCTCTTTTTTTTGTTGCTTTCTGTGAGTAGTTTGTCTTAATTGGGGGGGGGGAGTAATAAGATGTTATGTGGTCTTATTTCTAGCTTAAATACTACATAACATTTCTGGTACACATTGATCTAACTATTGCATTTTTAAAAGACAAAAAATTACCTTCACATAGAGCAAGTCTTTATAGTGTTGTCCTTAGTGCATATTAGAATGTATTTACAACATAAAAATAAATAAATTTGAAGGTTACCAGCAGTTACAGCAAAATTTTGTTACTAATTACATGTACAAGTCACTTCGTCTATTTTCGTGTCTATGTACTTCCGGGTTGACATAAACGTTAAACGTGATACAGTCGGCCCTATAATTACTAAGAAATGACAAAATCGTTCGCAAAATAAAGTTCAGGATTTTAATTTTTCAAACTGAATACCAAAACATGAACACGGAACACGGAACACGGAACACGGAATCGTGTTACTAAGTAAGTTAGCAGTTTCATTGTAGGCTGTAAGTTGTACCGGTAAAAAAAAACGATCATCACATCATGTAGGAAGTACAAAAACATAGAACACGTTGTTTTCTTGCTGAATAAACTCACTGAAATAACAACACGGTCAAATTGCGTCTTCGATTTTGACAGCCACCATTGTTATGATTGAGCTTCACTAGTTCCGTTGAACGTGGCCGGGCGAACGCCGACATCCAATTTGTACAGCGTTTTTACAAAGGGAGCTCGTCAATAACCTACCGAATAATTAACTCAGAAACGTAGTTTAAATACTAACTGATCTAAGAATTACTGTTCAGAAAGACTACGCATCCGTACATAAATACGAATTCATGCGACAAAGATTTCAACTTTACTATTTACTTCTTACAGTGTAGAGGACTTATTATACACATATCATCGTACAACTAATTTTATTGGCTATAATATTAGCTACATTTGAAAGGTCTCACTTGATTGGCTCATCGTTCGCTATTCCCGTTTTCAAGAGACATTCCGCCAGAATAAAGTGCCACGTAGTACAGCAATGGCGCGAGATCGTCTGTTGGGCGACTTTCCCACCGGGTGTGCTTTTCGAAAACTACACAACACATGCTTTTATGACACGGAATCATAGAAAATCTACCCCGTTTCCAAACTAATCGTAATTTTATCGCGAATAGACAACCGGAGTTGGTCAAAATAGCAAATTAAAAATCAAATGAATTTTACTATGACCGTGAATTCATCATATAGCCGGTGGTTTGAATTCTGAGCTCCCTGATATACCTATCGAAAAGTCACTATCCCGTCGGACTACCTGCAATGGGCATTTTATTTAGTAACCTTTACTGGTACATGGTCCTTACAGAAAGTTACTAGACTCGCGGGATAGCGGACCAGCGTGTATGTCGAACCCTTGCCATACGTTACAGCATAGACCCTCCTGGTTACAGTGGTAACACTCGTTCATGTTCGATTACCTTTCATAAAGAAAACACAACGAAATGGTTGAAGTGATCTTTTTTTTAATTTCTTTTCATCACAACAACAAAATCTGCGCGATCAAAAGTGTTGTAAACTAAACCAGAAAGAATTATCGGGCTGGCTAAACTTCCCGATGAACTGGAGTAAGGTCCAAGTCCAAGTAAGCCCCGATAGTACGTGAGAAAATCGTCTCAAACTAGCGATACAACTTTCAAAATATAACTTGACATGTCTTCATTTGTTAGAGTTATACAATTCAAGACGGCGTTTCACTCGAAAACAACAATTCTGTGAATAATGACACTGAACGCAGCGATTTCTCGGACGATGTTACCACTGCACTGTAACGTATGGCTGACAACGACTTGCTTCTGGGTTAGTCCCTCGTGCATCCGGGTACTTGGGATTGTCGTGCATTATTACCACATCGGCAATTTTGACGCTGTAATTTTGCCACCAATATTGATCGTACAAAAACAAAACTCCATAAATGAACTACAAAGTACTTTCCCTTTCAAAATGTGGTAATTTTAGAAAGAGTATTATCGTTTTTATTGACGACTGACTCTGTCAAAAACACTTCAGTTCAGGCATGGAAGACTTCTCACAATGATCATATACTGGAATGAACCATTCTGTAGGAGGGGTGGTGTGTGAATTGGATTTGAAGTTTACAAACCTTTTTCGAACAAATATTTGTCATTTGGGCGCACAATGCGTAGAATTAAGACTATAGCACATATTACATTGCTTGTTTGACGTCAATAGTGTCTTTTGAAAAGTTGCACTTTACCTAAAGTCTCACGGACTGATTTCCAATATGGCGTCGGTCATTATGCTCATTAACATATTCATTTTTTTTTCAAATTTCAAAAAAAAAATCATAAAAAATAGAAGAGAAGACGTGCTGACTTGAAATTAACAAATCTAAGTAAGCTACCCCCTGTGCATCAACACACCACATATCAAAGCAATCTGACTTTAAGTTTATGAGGAGTTGATGAAAATGTCATTTTTGGAAAAAAAATCATAAAAAATTGAAAATGGCACAGATCAACTTGGCATGAACAAATCTGAATAGCCTCCCCCCAGGGAACATGCACACCAAATATCGAAGTATTCTGGCTGTTACTTTCAGAGAAAATAGTGAAAATATAAAAGTTTGACGGACACCTATGATTCACTCTACTCTCTATACCTCAATACCCACCTATACCTAAAGCTACGCTTTCAGCTTTCGCTGACAGCGGAGCTAAAAAGAGAAATGTTTAGATGTCAGCCAGTACATTCTTACCTGTTGATCTGAGTTTGTGAATGAACAACATGACATATAACTTGTGTGCATTGCTATGTATACTGTGTGTTTGAAGTCAGCCTGTATGATTCTTACCTGTTGATCTGAGTTTGTGAATGAACAACATGACATATAACTTGTGTGCATTGCTATGTATACTGTGTGTTTGAAGTCAGCCTGTATGATTCTTACCTGTTGATCTGAGTTTGTGAATGAACAACATGACATATAACTTGTGTGCATTGCTATGTATACTGTGTGTTTGAAGTCAGCCTGTATAATTCTTACCTGTTGATCTGAGTTTGTGAATGAACAACATGACATATAACTTGTGAGCATTGCTATGTATACTGTGTGTTTGAAGTCAGCCTGTATGATTCTTACCTGTTGATCTGAGTTTGTGAATGAACAACATGACATATAACTTGTGAGCATTGCTATGTATACTGTGTGTTTGAAGTCAGCCTGTATAATTCTTACCTGTTGATCTGAGTTTGTGAATGAACAACATGACATATAACTTGTGAGCATTGCTATGTATACTGTGTGTTTGAAGTCAGCCTGTATAATTCTTACCTGTTGATCTGAGTTTGTGAATGAACAACATGACATATAACTTGTGAGCATTGCTATGTATACTGTGTGTTTGAAGTCAGCCTGTATGATTCTTACCTGTTGATCTGAGTTTGTGAATGAACAACATGACATATAACTTGTGAGCATTGCTATGTATACTGTGTGTTTGAAGTCAGCCTGTATAATTCTTACCTGTTGATCTGAGTTTGTGAATGAACAACATGACATAACTTGTGTGCATTGCTATGTGCACTGTGTGTTTGAAGTCAGCCTGTATAATTCTTACCTGTTGATCTGAGTTTGTGAATGAACAACATGACATATAACTTGTGAGCATTGCTATGTATACTGTGTGTTTGAAGTCAGCCTGTATAATTCTTACCTGCTGATCTGAGTTTGTGAATGAACAACACGACATATAACTTGTGTGCATTGCTATGTGCACTGTGTGTTTGAAGTCAGCCTGTATAATTCTTACCTGCTGATCTGAGTTTGTGAATGAACAACATGACATATAACTTGTGAGCATTGCTATGTATACTGTGTGTTTGAAGTCAGCCTGTATAATTCTTACCTGCTGATCTGAGTTTGTGAATGAACAACACGACATATAACTTGTGTGCATTGCTATGTGCACTGTGTGTTTGAAGTCAGCCTGTATAATTCTTACCTGCTGATCTGAGTTTGTGAATGAACAACATGACATATAACTTGTGTGCATTGCTATGTATACTGTGTGTTTGAAGTCAGCCTGTATGATTCTTACCTGCTGATCTGAGTTTGTGAATGAACAACATGACATATAACTTGTGTGCATTGCTACTGTACGTTTCTTGCTGGCAACATCAACATCCAAACTTAACTGATACACCGAACATTTATTGTCCAATCCCCTACAGGAAAGAGATGATAGAATTTATGGTTAGTCCTTGTTAATCAAGGCATACCTACAATTTAGATGTAATCTGTGATTTTTTTGCATCATTAAATACAAATTATCAATGATTGACATTTCTCATGTGCTGTGTGTTTTATATGTACCTGGCTAGAGGTCAGAGGTCAAATTGCCAGCAAATGTGACAACATATATTAATGCACTATGATATTGGCCCAGTATTCAGAATGAGTAAATTGTAACAGTTTAGCTTACCATACCAATATATAACAAACAATACAACTCACCATTTTATGATTTCAGTTTTACAGAAATTATTCTGCTTCAGAAGAGAGTACGTAGTCTCCATGCACTATATATTACATTGCATCACTAGTATGAGTGGTTATAATACTTTAACATGAGTTACAACCATATATCAAATGGTACAGATTTGTTCTACCATAATAATGTTTTAATTTGAAATTTGGGTGAAAACAACTTATCATATTTTAAAGTTGTAGACATGTTTTCATTAGCACCAAGACCAAACAAAGTCTTCTGTCCTATCCCACTGTCAAAATCTGAATCATTGGAACACATGACCTCACCACCAGTGACAAATGTTTACAGCACTGACTTTGTGGAATACACGCTTTTATTAGAACCAAGACCAGTATTTCACATTAGGTCAAATATATTCTACAGATTGGTCTATAATATTGGAAGCGAGTGACCACAGAAGATATAAATGATAAATGCAACTGAGTTGAATAGTGGAAACTAAAACTTACCCACATGCTACCATGGTTCCTGACGGAGCATACGAACAAGCCATCACCCATGTCGTTGGCATAGTTACTGCATGTTCCTGAAATCAATCAAGATCTCAGAAATATGGGTCCACATTTGGAATGTAAAGGTATCTTCTCTTTGTTTGAAAAATTATTTGAAATATCTGTCTTGTACAGGTAATTAATTTCAAGTGCATTTTGAGCTCACGATATCAAAAAGTCTTTGTTGTAAAGTCTGTCAAATTCATCACAAATACAAACTGATAATGATTGTCTATTTTACAATATACTGGTACATAGTTTGCCATTATTCCTGAAATTTTTTCTTCCTTTCAGCAGCTAAAACATGACTAATGTAAGGGGCCTAGTTACTTTGAGTCAAACTTCAAAGATGACAACTTGAAGTTACAAAGTCCTAAGATCTCAAGTATTTTCCAAAGAAAAACAGGCTGAGGAAATGAAATTAAAACCTGCACAATTCATGATTGATTGAGAGGCGTAAAGGTAAGGTATGTACATTTTGACTTATTTGAAGTACCATGGAACAATGACATAGACGTGTGTTGTCATTACTGAGAATGACCAGGGTATAAATCCATTATTTTGATTTCAATAATTTCTTGGCTTGTGTGTGATATTTTTGAGTGAGTTGGTGAGTCAGACTAGATTATACCTTACCTTATTGGTTGTGAATGCATCCCATACAATCATTTTGCCATCTTGGGAAGAGCTGACTACATGCCTTTTATCCTGAGACCAATCCATAGCCAGTACTTTCCCTTGATGTCCTTTTAGTACTCGTCTTGGTTTCATGTTAAACTGAGGTAACATTTCTGATCGCTGTGCTACAACTTTCACTGAAAACAAACACAAGTCATCAAAATTAAAAATTTTGATTAAAAATTATTTTTGCATATCAATGTGATCATCTAACCTTTGAATATTTTTTTATATATACAACCCAACATATATCCCAAATACTAGATTGATTATCCAAGCAGTTCTACATTTAAATCCTCGAACTCAAATTTTCTTGCACACCAAATTTGAAGATCTAATACATTTGCCTAGACCAATTCCCCGTAGCAATTCAAATAAACCGACAGAGTAACACCTCCACTAAGCCTTACCAAAGCAAGTCCAGCAAGATTGAGTTTTTAATAGAATTTAATTCACACCTAGACATGACACGCACCCATGCACAAATGTGTTTGCACATACTAAACGCAGATACGCGTATGCGTCACGCACAATACTGTATACAATAGAAATACATGCAAATACACACACTTTATCATGCTAGCACTCGTGACACATCAGTTCAGCTGTGTTAAAAAAAAATCTGAAGTGATTTTTTTATCAAAATGACGTTAAATATACTGGCCTACTTTTGCTATGGAAGAACGTAAACATACGTACATTGGTCAATAACGTAAAGTTAACTCGCTGCATCGCGAAGACCTCGATTTATACAGATTTTGATTTTATGCAGTCATTTTTTAAATTGCTAATTGCGATTAAATAGGATGGACGCTGAGGTGCATGTATTTCTATCAATAGTTTTGTGTACATGTAGAATGAATCATGCATAAAATATCTACATGATATGGAAGGTACTGCAATTCCAGGTCATCACATCATCGTACAAATTTACTAAAAGTATATACGACAGAGTGATGCGGTGTCGTGACATCTTCCGACAGCTGAGCTGTCTTTTCCCATTGACAGACCTATGACGTAAAGATAATTAAGTTCTTACATTCTACATCATTAAGCTTGTGTCGTTCTTCCTCCAATTTGAATTTCAAAGATTCCAATTCTCGACTCAGCGTCGATATAGATTCCTCTTTCATTGATGCATCTGTTGTCGCCATCTTGGATGTTGCCTGAATGTGACGTCATTATGCAAATCACTACTTTCACTGCCCTCCGTGCACAAGCCATATAAATATATCACATGTGATGTATTAATGTACGCTATACAACTCGGACAACTAGAAGTGGTATAAAGACCATTATTTTCATAGTGTACAGTCTCGTTTTCAATTAATCAAGATATATCCGAGTAATGACGCAAGGTGTTGTCATGGAACCACCTACTACAGAATAACAATAGAAATTCGTTTTATTATCAAAATCTATTAATTATTAATCATAATCTTATACAGTTATGATAAATGAATAACTAATATTAATTTACGGACAAGATAAGTACGCCATCTATAATATATTGAGGTGAAATTCAGCGAGAAAATGAACGTAAAATGAATGTACTCCACGAATGAATGTAATGCCCAAAGAAGGTTGCATACAGTCACCCTAGGTACAAGAGTTGAAGTGTTGCTTTGATGAAAGAGTTTTTACAGTCGAAAAAAGAAGAGATTGAATATATATTTCTTTTCTTTTTCACTTCAAGTAGCATTTTTAATATGTAGAGCCAGTTACAGTTTCTAAAATAATAACCAAAAGGGCACAGAATGAGTTTAAATAATATTTGAGAGAGTCTTTTTTGTATTATTTCGAATATCGACTTTAACTTATCTCTTAAAAGGCAAATTTGCAAGATTATCATCTCAGGTTCACCTAGCAAGATTGATTTTAAAGTTTGCCTTGTTAATGTTTTTATGTGTAGGTTGTTAGTTTTGTTTGTTTGTGTGTGTGTATGTGTGTGTAAGTATGTATGTGTGTGTGTGGTGTGTGTGTGTGCGTGTGTGTGGTGTGTGTGTATGTATGTGTGTGTGTATGTGTGTGTATGTATGTGTGTGTGTATGTGTGTATGAATGTGTGTGTGTGTGTGTGTGTGTGTGTGTGTGTGTACTTTGTAGACTTGTTTCTTACTTGAGTTGTTCAGATTTTTTAGGGGCCTGTAAATAGGACGCGCTCCCGTTGGTCTCCCATTAAATAAACAAATGGTTAAATTGATTAAATAAATAAATAAATTATTTAATTAATTAATTAATTGATTGATTAAATAAATAAATAAATAAATAATAAATAAGGATAGATAGATAGATAGATAGAGAGAGAGAGAGGGGGGGGAGGGAGGGAGGGAGGCAGGCAGGCAGGCAGACAGTCAGACAGACAGACAGACAGACAGACAGACAGACAGACAGACAGATAGATAGATAGATAGATAGATAAAAAAAATAATGTGTATTGAGGTGTAATTGTTGGTGGTACTCACAGTATTCCCCTTACGTACTGATGTATAAGTTTGTTACTTAGCCAACAATTGCACACCAGTAAGATATAACATATAGATCTTATGATGTAACTTATCACATATATAACACATTCTATAATACCCCTACTATGAAATCAAACAATGACAGAAGGTCATTGCAATATTATCCTAGAATAGTTTAATCGACAATATATTTATGTAGGTATTTTGAGTAACAATCTGATAACGCCAGCTTAGACGCAGTGTGGAGCGCCACCAAGAGTTACAAAGTGTCTGGATCTTCCACGTACGTAACCAAGGAAACATTTTAGAACTTTCCATGTATTTTCAACGCGCAAACGTTCTATAAGTAATCGTTTTTTTTTCTTTTGATCAATTCATTCTTTATCTCATCGCGTGTCTCTCGTATGTATTTGGGATAACGAATATTCAACTAATGTGATTATACTGATTTCAATCTTTTCACACGTTTATTTAGATTTAATGGTTATTATACGTCATAACTGGTACTTTTACAACTTTGTGAGGACGAGGATGATCACGACGTCACATATGTGTATAAATTCCGTCCACTTGGTAACCGCATCTCACTTGCTATTTGTCCGTCAAGTTATACAGACAACTTCAAGTGCGAACCCCAGAAATACAAGTATTAACAAAAAATGCCTTGCTTACCAATCAAGAAGTCGAAGGTAAGAACAAATCTAGCTTTTGTTATTGTGAATTATAAAGTCTTTTCTTTTCTGCGTATGTTATATTTTTGTACAAATTTTGATTTCATTGTTACTATTTACCAGTGGAATAGCTAGTCCTAATAACATAAATTTAACAAATTAATGTTTAATCATTCACTTTAATCTTAAACTGTTTCGCTATCATTTCACTCAATACCAGAAATTAATAAAATATTTAGTTTTTTTATTTCTTTCATATCCCTTTTCCTTAGAGACGATTTAGTCTAGTAAAGAGAGCGTAAATACTAGAATAATCCATTTCAATGTGTTGCAACTCTACCTAGACATTTGGGCACCAATGTTTTTCTCACTGTAGTATCAAACATCCCATGAAGGGAGCGTAGAAAACAGAAAATTTGCATGTTATTTTTAAATTCGCTGTATATTACCAATTGTTATTTTTATTTCAATTTCAATTATCTTTATTCAAACTAACAAGGTAATAAAAAAGATAATTTTCAAAGATTATATTTCTTGTATTTAGACGAGAAAGTTGGAGGAAAAACTAGAGGACGCGCAAATGACGATAGATTTTCTCCAGGAAGAAGTGAAAGAAAAAAAGAAAAAGATCAAAGAACTTGAAAAATTCAAAAATGATTCCATTCAAATTCAGGAAGACGCACAGGCTAAGGTAGGGATATTTCATTGTAGTGGCATGGAATGATATGAAATGTGGTGACTGAAAATACAATATGGAAATATGAGTGACAGTGTGAATTGAAATATTTATGGATTGAAATGAATGAATGAATGAATGAGTGAGTGAGTGAGTGTGTGTGAGTGACTGAGTGAGTGAGTGAGAGAGTGAGTGAGTGAGTGAGTAGGCAAATAATTCAATTAAAAGGAAAATTTTCCCTTCATTTATTGGCAGTTACAAAGAATCAAAGAATCACGAGACAAATTAGTACTAAACGGAAGAAAACGTCAGAGTGACTTTACAATGATGGAGACAGAGGTAAGTAATTCAAAATCATGTCTATTTATACTAATGTTATTGGTTTGTATTTATCAGTAAGGCAAAAACTATACACGTCCAATGACTTTATAACTGTTGGATGTTTTATGTTTGCAGTTGAAAGTTAATAAGATGAATTTGAAGGAAGCACAAGAAACAAATGAAAGATTAAAGAAATTATGTCAAGAATTGAATGTGAAATTAGAAGAACTTGAAGATGATAATGAAGTCCAAAAGGAACAGGTAATTAGGATAATATTTAATAGTAGTATAATTTAGGACTGTTTTCTCAGTCTGGGTATTTCGTTGGAGTTTTCTCATCGATACCATAAAAAACTCATAGCTCCGCCCCTGTAGGTGGGGGGAGGGGGAGAGGGGGAGGGAAGGACAGAAGGAGACAGACAGACAGACTGACTAATCAGAAAGAAAATGAGGTTATAATATTAATTTGCACATTTACTTTCTATTTTGTGTGTCTAGATCGAAGGAATGAAGAAGTACCTGGAGGGAGCTAGGGCAGAACATGTATATATGAAAAATGAAATTGCAGAACTGAAAACAAGAAAATCAGACTTTGCGAAAGCTGGAATGAAAAAGTTGATGGAATTGAGAGAAATTACTGAAATTTGTAAACGTGAAAGAGAAAGAGGAGATCTATATTATGCCCGTAAGTGTATACATTGTACAGATATTTACAGACTGCATACCACATCACATCAACTTACATGTATGTAGGTGTTGCCCTAGCTGTTGTTGGGCGCCCTCACCGACTGCATCAAATTGATTGAAGAACTCATCATCTGGTCGTTGAAAAACTAAACATTCAATCCAATATTAAGTGAATAAATCCCACTTGTAACTTCAATTCATTATTTGTGACAAGGTGTACATTTCTTTTCACTTACAGATTACCAGAGCTTTGTTAACACCGCAAGAAAGTATTTTGAGGTTGCGCTCTCTGAAGACACTAGAGTTGTGAAGTTTGGAGAAAGGGCCCTTTACGGCAGGTTGCCGCCACCCCCACCAGGTTATGATTTCATCCCTGACTTCACGATTGTGTACAACCACCTATTCCATGAGAGTACACGGGGGCAGGCTACTACATCCACAGTAATTGAGGAAATTTAGTTAAGTGTCAAGTTAAACGTGATGGTCGAGTGATGTGGTGGTATCCATGATTGAAGTTTCATTTGATGGTGTATTTTAATTTGAGTGTAAATTTCGTTTTTTGGCTTTTTGAATTTTTAAGTTTTGTACAGGACTTGAAAATATTTTTTATTGTAGTAGTGAATTTTATATAATTAGTAATAAAAAACGTATTATAAAAGAATTTGTTTAAATTAGAGACTGAGTTGTTGGTGTGGATTCTTTGATGATGGGTAACGTGAGGTCCACAGAATGGTTGAAAAAGACAGTGACTAACTGTACCTAATCATTTGAGAAATAGTGTATGTGACACATCCTCTCTCACAGTAGAAATTTTTTACACAACTAAAATAGTTCAAGAGTCACTTCGAATGGCACTAACATGACAGACACTTATCTTGTCGTTTTCCAACGTGACCCTTTTGAAGTGCTGTTTTCCAAAATGACCCCCTCCCCCACTTCAAGTGGTGTTGAAAATGACCCCTACCAAAAACATAAGCCCCCCCTGTTAAAAATGCTCCATCCCTTAGTATACTGAGGAATGCACCCCCGCCCTCATCATGAGTAGAGAATTGCCCCTGACCTTACCTCTCTCTGTGTGTGTGTGATGTGTGTGTATGCCAAATTTACCTGAATTCATGGCACTGTGTAATTAGAAAAAAAAACTTTTGTGTACTCATAGTTGAATCTATTCATCCATTTTGGTAAGATTTGAACCATGGTTGTATTCTAGTCATCCCAGCTATATAAATGGGAACCTGATAGGATAGCTAGAAGATACTATGTAATGGGCTTGATCCTATGTGTATCTATGAATGTGTGTCTGTGCATATGTATGTCTCTGTATGTATGTGTGTCTGTGCATGTGTGTGTATGCATTGTTATTATTTTACAATAAAACAACTTGTCAACATTGTGTGGTGTGGTGTGTGAGAGGATGTGTGTGTGTGTGTGTGTATGCCAAATTTACCTGAATTCATGGCACTGTGTAATTAGAAAAAAAACCTTTGTGTACTCATAGTTGAATCTATTCATCCATTTTGGTAAGATTTGAACCATGGTTGTATCCTAGTCACCCCAGCTGTATAAATGGGAACCTGATAGGATAGCTAGAAGATACTATGTAATGGGTTTGATCCTATATACGCTTCATGTCAGCAGGGATTGTATGCTCCAACGGAGGTTGTCATTGAGAAAGTATAAAGGTTTTCATCATATATACAGGTAAAAGATGAATGCTAAGTGATTGTTGAATGGGTTGAAAAGTTCCAAGTAAGCATTTATTCCAATCCCAAGATAAATCTTTTCATGACGTTTTGATGCGACTAGCACATCTTTTGCAAGTGGGCAGTGACAATGTTTGTATATATATGCGCGCGCGTGCGTGTCTGTCTGTGCATGTATGTATGTATGTATGTATGTATGTGCATGAGTGTGTGCATGCACATGTATGTCTGTGTGTCTGTGTCTGTGTGTCTGTCTGTGTATGTATGCATTGTTATCATTTTACAATAAAACTAGTCAACATTGCTTCTTCACATATAGTAAGGTTTTGGACCATCTCCGGGCCTTAAATACAGTTACCAACACAACATATATACAGTGTGTGGCTACGCTGCCAGGTCATTGAACTTTATTCACAAACATAGAATAAATGATACAAACATAAATGTTACAGTGCTGTAGAAAAGAGTTTAATCCAGAGGTGCATATTTGACAACAAAAAGAATATCTCCTGCAGGAACCTCGCCCTAAAACCAGAGGTTAAAAACCTTTTCACGTATGGAAAGGAAAAAGCTCTGGAAAAGCGTTTGATTACCTGCTCCAGAAAATATTGATTTATTTATTTATTTATTTATTTAATTTAATTTTTATTTTTTTGAGCAAATGTTTGTATACCTTGCTAGTTATATAATATTTCGCAATGCTTATATGATCAAAAATACTCATCATACGTTACCACAATTTGCGTAGCCTGAGCACATTTTGCTACATGTATGTTGCCAGACGAGCAAAACCATGTCGGATTAAAATATGCGAAACTGAGAGACTCGCACAATGTGTGGCAATATATAACTTTATAATACAAAGGCCGAAGTCTTGTTGTAGTTGTATTTATTTATTTATTTATTTATTTATTTATTTATTTTATTTTTTTGAGCAAATGTTTGTATTTTGGAAGGTAGACATCTGACGTTTTAGTCAGCTAGACTGAATAAAGTTGAGGAGCTGTACTTGGGACACTGCACTCAAAAATACGACCTGCTTACCCGAGTTGCCTTCATTCTGGTGTCACTATTACACACGATTGCAGGGTGATATCGAATTTGCAAGTTACATGTTACTTGAAAATATCTCAAACATGTGGGAAATCATATACCCTTTCGTGTAGGGTCAATGATGAAATTGGGTGTGCACGGTGATTTAAATTACAGTAGTAGTTGAGCAAGTTGTGAGAAACTCGCCTGTTTGCATTGTCACGTCACATCACTTGTCAAAGGAGGTCACCTTCGCTTCCGGGGCGGATCACCCACTTTCTACCGCAAATCTTGAGTAGACCTTGTCCATTTCTAACTATAGCCATTTAAAAGTACACAAGAGTCCATCTATTTTGCAAAATTTTGTAAATATGGGGCGAAACTACAAACGGGCGAAAAACCGGACCGAAATTTACGACATCGGCGGGGTCAAGTATTCTTCACGAAAAATCACAGTATTCCTATAAATAATTCCAAAATCGATTCTACTAGCACGGAGGGAGAAATATCAGTCGAAATGTTCGCTTTTATAGTATCCAATATGATGAATTATTGCGAAAGTTACGGCGAGTTGATGCCCCAAACTACGACTGGTGACCACTGAGCCAGCCACCACTGTAAACGTACGTTCACGATCGAAGTGTACACAATGGAGGCTCACTGCGTAATGAGTTTTCGCAGTTATTTTTACCCATCATGCTCTGCACCCCTTCCATCCTCCTCTGGAAAATTACGGCCGTATGCGCGGTCGCCATTTGTGATCACGATTTTTCAACATGACCTCTCGACCTCTGTTCACTATTTCCCGCCAACGCGTCACTTAACTGGACCATACCATAACGAAAAGGGCAGCATCTCAAAGAGGGGTGTATAAGCTATTGTTCGATGTGTCAAGTGAAAAAATCGGTTGAGAATTTAAAAAATGGCTCCAAAAACCAAACTTTTTCAACGTTTTTTGTCAATAATATTTGTTTATTTTAACTTCCTTAGCCCAAATTTATGAAAATATGTTATTGATTAGTAATTTTCAAATGATTATTTGGCCCCTTTGTATGGGAAAGTTAGGCGTACGCCCGATTTGAAAATGGTCTCGCTACTGCTTGTTTACATCCGGGAACTGTAGCGGAAACGACGTGATTTTGAGAAGTTTATAGAAGTGGCGACGATCTCAACTTGTGCGAAAATTTGCAGGTAGGACGTATTTTCAAATCATACTTAAGCGTAAATATGAATGTTAACACAATAAAGAAGTCGTACATGATGTTTTGATGTGTCATAACACATTTGAAATTGTTGAAACTCCATGATTTTGTTCGAAATTGAAAGTTTATTTGTACAAAATGGCGTCACTGTGCACATTTTTCAGACCTGATGTTGTTTCGAGATTGAAAGCTAGCGTTAAAGTATAGCAAATTAAAATAATTGTCTTTAGATACCAATTTGTTCGTATTTATGACTTGCAGTATGTATACTGCAAAAAGGGGCGAGGTGGGCCTGAACACCATCAAAATATATGTATGGCATTGCGTATTGACTTGTATTACCATACCATCTGTATCAGTGTATGGGTTGATACTCAGTCTCAACTTTATCAAACTATGCTAAACTTGAAAGTGGACTCATTTTTCCAAGGCTGGTTCAAACTTGATTATTGTGTTTGGTAATAATAAATTTGATCAGGTTGTATTGAGTTTTATGTTCTTATCTTGTGCAAGGTTTGTAAAATAACTTCAGACTACATCATCTACATGTGTATTTGCCAGTTTACACAAACACAATGGTTACTGACACTATAGATCTGCAGAAATATTTTTTTTTAAATGCTAATGGCTTATTGTTTTTGTTCATTTTTTCCAGTTCTTCTAAACATCTTGTTAATATGTCAGAGTCTGTGGTCACTGGTGCCATTACTAATGGTGACATTTATAACTGTATTGTCGAGATCAAGAAAGGGAAGAAGTTTAGTCAGAAATATGTTGCTGAGCAACTACGAGAAAGATACAGTGAAATTAAAAAAGGTGGAGCAGCTGATGCAACATTGTACAACAAAGGAAAGAGTATCTTTGCAAAAACAACCAAGTTAAATAGCAACAGAAGGTATGCAGCAAAAGACAGTTTTCTCAATGATACGTTTACTATTCCAGGTAGCTCGTCAAATGATAGTAGATGTCTGGCAAGTGCTGTAACACGCAAAGAACAGCTGTATGCAAGTGCACTAATTGCAACTAAGTCTGAAAAAAAAAGTTTGAAACGCTCCCTTGATGAGGCTGTTGAAGAAAATGCTGAATTGAGTACCAGTCTTGCATCCATCGAAGTTGACTATGAGAACATTCTTGGTGTAGTGAGTAATTTAACTGATCAGATTTTGGCATTTCGTGACAGTTATGAAGGTTTACCAGAGTCAATGATTAGCTTAAGGGCAGAGTGTAGAGAGAAGACCGAGTTGTTAGAGCAGAAGCAGTCAGAGTTAAATGCCATAAAGACGAAACTTGCCAACAACAACACCAGAAATTTGACCAAGAAACTGAAGAGACAACATACATCGCTCACACAACTAAAGGCAACAAGCAAAGAGGAAGTGGACCAATTAAAGAAGAGAGCAGATAATGAATTGGGAGAGAAGGTTATGATTAAGAAAGCCCTGGATTAAAAGTGTGTTGAGCTTGACAAAATGAAAACCAAAGTTGAACAACTGAAAACGGATAAAAAAAACTTACGAAATAAGCTGAACTACCATATGAATAAGAGAATGAAGACACAGGATACAATGATAACAGAGTTGCACCAAGGCATGGATGATCTAAAAAAGGATTATGCTGAATTAGAAAAACTTGTAGATTTGATGGAGTCTGATGAGGTCATAACTTTTTTTGATGGGAAGTATGTGAATGAAGTCTGTGAAGTTATCATGGATTTGCTTTCACTAAATGTCAGTATGGATGCTGTCAATACGGTTATCACCACTGTGTTAAAGAAGCTGGGCCACAAAGATGTAGGAAAACTTCCAAGTAATGGGTTGAAAAGTGTACTTCTTTCTGAAGCAAAGATTATAGCTTCAGACCAGGTATCTAAGGCCATGATAGATAGTTCTCAAAACTGCCTTCACCAAGACGGAACCAGTAAATTTCATAAACATTTCCAGGGTTACCAAGTCACTCTTTCAGATGGCCATATCATGACACTTGGGATGCACGAAGTAGCTGGTGGTACAACAAGTCAGCCAGTCCGCAACACCCTCATTTGCATACAATCTATCCTTCAGATCGCGACCGTTACACTTTGAATGGCTGCTCACGGGCCTTATTTTTGGGTATTTTCAACTCGCCGTAACTTTCCCTAGAATCCACCATTTTAGATACTGTAAACGCCTAAACCTCAACTGACATCTCTTCTTTCGTGCCAGCAAAATAAATTTTGGAATTACATTTAGGAATACCGATTTTCCGACGAATTCGGGACGCATACTTAAGGCCCTGAAATTTCGACCCGGTTTTTAGCTCATAGTTTCCTTAATACGGACCGGAAAGTTTACAAATTTAACAAAAAGGTAGATTTTTATGTGTTTTAAATAACCATGGCAAGAAAATTTAGTAGGATCGTTGTGTAACGGTTCGTTCAAGAATTTTCGGTAGAAAGCGACTGATTTGACCCGGAAGTTGAAGCTGACCTAGTTTGACCGGGCGATTTTCCACAGCAAGCAGAAACGCGGGAGTTCTTAGTACTCACTAAAATCACACTTCAGACCCACTATAAAAGTTTGATGTTTTCAGATAACATGTAACTTGTGATTAATTCGATATTGTCGTGCAATTTGGAGTGACAGTGAACCAGAATGAAGACAACTCGCGTAAGCAAGGCATGTCTAGCGCCTATTATAGGCATGTGGTTGAACTTATGCATGACTAGTCTCCGAGACTCTGTGCGTACGTACTGTCAATCGACCAAACTTTGTTTATTGGCCGACAGTTTACATGTAAAAGACATGAACATGTCTTGCCATTTCCAAAATGCAAGTATTTGGCAAGTAAAAATAATTACAACTTTAATTTGGCTTCAGACTTTGCATTATGTTTTCCGTATCTTTCCCCGTTTTACATGTAAATCCGAAAAGGTTCTCTCTGGTCATGTCAGTGATCTATACAGGGACTGCTTCGAGTACGAGCGAGGTAAGGCATGTTGAGAATTAGAAATATTGCGCAATGTCAAGTACAAGGTTTAAATATAATGGAATGATGAAAATAAAATTACAAGTAGGGCCAATGTCATCCGCTAGTAAACTAGTTGGAGATACATTCAAGCTGAAATGGTTAGAATTGTATATACAAATGTACCTTCTTCCAGTTGTAAGTTTTTACCGTAAAATAACTTGAGAATATAATTGTGTAATTTCTGACCGATGAAAGTGAGAAGGATAAACACATGAAGACGGGGAAATATAGCTAAATCGACACCCACATCACTGTCATAACATGAAAAGACAAATAAACGTAAAGTCCACACGGGACTGTTTTTATTCAACTTTAAGAAATTCCCGACTTCCAGTTGGAAAAGAGAATCTACTACATGAAGCTGCAAAAATCGTATGGTGCGTTGTAGTCTTGCGTTGAATCTGAAAATAAAGAGAAAAACCATGTTTTCACCGTTGAAAAAGACAATTTCAAGTGTACTAAACAGAAATGTCACTGTCGATGATCACCGCTCAACAACATGAGTATTATCTATACACGAGTGGATTGCATAACTAGCAAGCATGTGACATCGGACGCGATGCGATCGGGTCAAATTTTTAAACACAACTAAAATTTCATGAATTGTGCATATAATTTGGCCGTATATTTGGGATTTTTGAAGTACTAGGTAAAGGTTAGTTGACGAAAAGGGTTGTTCAAAGTCATTTTTGCTAATCTCAGTATGGGAAAGCTTGTTCGCCGATCGCCTCACTCAGGCGTTACATCGCTTCACGATGTGTGCTCCCGCCATATTTTCCACTGAAAATGGCGTCACCAATGCAAAAAATAAACAAAATTCAAGCCTTCGTAACATTGCTAATACGCACCGGAAAGTTTACACACTGCATGGTAAGCATGATGCAGGTCTATATTTTGATTCTATACAGCTTGTTTACGGTGACATGCTTGTGTAACACTCAGTTCAAGAATTTCGCGAGGCATGTCACGCCCGAATGAATTTTCATGGCTCTCAAATTCGCTTGGTTTCTCGAAATGTAAAAATCAAAACTGGACAAAAAACCATCAATATATAGTTCGATATACGTACCTTTTAATACAAGCAACCTGATTACTTTGAACGGTCTACAACGAAGCCAATCCACGTCGGAAAATTGGGAAAAATGTGACCCAATTCAAGCACTGTGTACGGGGCCCAGCGTAACGGACCCGTTGTTCAAATTACTTTTCTCATTTTAATATGTTAATGAGGGTGTTGCGGACTGGCTGAAGTGACCTGATGGATTCTTTCCAAAATGCCATCAGTGATCTAACGGAAACCATTACAAGCAGTAGTCATAACAAAGAACAAATAATAGCTGAACTGGTCACATCAATCAACAGTACAATGTCCGATCAAGGTCCGACATCCGGAACCTTCAACGAACAGCTTGAGGCTCTCCGGTCTAAGTTACTGCCAGCGGTTAGGGAGGACTGGGAAAATATGTCAGATGTAAACAAAGCTGAGCTCTCGAAAATGTTCAACTTTTTTTGCAAAGTCCATGTTCTTCCTAACTTCGCTTCTGAATCCAACAAAGTTTTGAAGATTTTTGAGGGAATTGCCCTCAACAATTACCAACCCAAGTATGCCATGGAAACAAGTGAAAGTGGTGCTGCAAGACTTGTCAGAACAGCAGTTAAAGTATTTCATCCTAGGGGGTGTGAAGAGTCTGGTGTGGCATCACATTTCTCTGTTTTTCTGGGTGCACAAAATGAGAAGTTGAAGCTGAAACCATACAAGGGCAATCGTTTTAATATCCTGTACTACGATGCAGCAGCTGTATACTATCATTGCAGTCACATAGAGCAGTTTCTCACTAATTGGCCCAACCCTAATAGGCTGCTATCAGCTGTCGGTGAGGATCTGAAAGTTAAAGTATATAGAGCTGAAATTTGTGCGCTTGGCCTGATCGACAAAGTAGTAACTGGTCCGTACTGGCGTATTGTCGAAAAGGTGGATAGCATACTTGACCTCAATACACATCTGTTGCAAATGAAGATCCTCTTAGAAGCTTGGTCCAAGGATGCTACTCCTATCCTGGAAGGGGAGACGATGTTTGCTGCAGATGTTGCTGAGATACACAAGGATGTGCTGTATGACAAGTTGATGGAGGAGACGGGGGATGCAGAGTTTGACTCTATGACTGTACAGGCTCTAGAAATGATAATGCATGCATTGTTATTAATTCTAGAACGACACTGCGAAGACCAACTGCCAGGTGGAAAGTATTATAACCTGAACGAAGTATCTGTGTCCAATGTTCCAACAACGAATGTTGCGGGGGAGCGGGATTTTGCAATCTTAGATTTGCTTGTAAGAACCAAACCGCTCGCCAGAACTTTGTGTTATGAAACTCTCATAATGTGGTCCAATAACAAGACAAGAGAGTGGCTTGACAGCATGGAGCCTACAGCCAAGGATGAGCTGATGGATAGAGCTAGAAGGGGGGCAGCAAGTTACAAGGACAAATATAATGAAAGAATGACTATGCTCAAAACAAAGAAACTTGAAAAACTGAGAAAGAAACAAGAAGAAAAGGAAAAATCTGAAGAAAAACAATATTCAAAGAAAATTGAACTTACTAATAAGATCGATTCCGTATGGACCTCTGTTAATGATAATTTGCTCAACTTAACAGAAAAACAGCAACGATCGGCTATTATTTTACAATTAAATTTTCATAAGTCGGTACTAAAATCTAAGGGAAGGAAAGAACTCTTCCAACAGTCATGTAAAGGTACTCCAGTGTTCTCCCTAGGCCCTTGAAGCGGCACGGCACCGTGACGCTTGGACGGCAGGCCGTGACGCTTGACAATGTGCCGTGACGCTTTAGATCTTGCCCGACATCCTTGTTTATGATATGGTAATGATTACCAGACAGATTTCATTGAAGTTTGCCATCAGTATTGTTTTCGATAGGAATAAAATGCGTAAACCCGCTAATGGTAGTGTGATTCACACTCGGTACAACAGCTTTCGGTAAATCAAAGGCAAAACCGGCCCATCCGTAACGTCGGTTCGACCGTAGAAGCATGTCGGAACTGCCAGATTTTGACAACTATAAAATCAAACGATGCCGTGCCATTTTGCTATAAAGTATAAAAGTTCGACAAACGCATGAAGTTGACATTCAGTGTCTAGTTAAATTTCTATGAGTGACAGAGTAACAGTGATAACACCGTATGTCTCAACCCAAGAGCATGAGCATGTGCATTCTTCAATGTCGTGAAAAGAGTTGAACAGACTAATGTACCTTTCGATAAAGTGGCAATGTTATCTCCGATTATCAGCTTCATGTTCAATTTTACCCTGAAAACACGTTTAGTTTGTAGTTTGACATTGTAATTTGTAGACTGATACATCGTACGATCGTACGACTACGCATGGATTTTCCAATATGGCGGCCATGACGTCACAAACTATCGCGAGTTTTGGAAGTCCTCCATAGGGAAGTATAGTAAGTCTCGTGTATCACGATATTTCGGACTAACACGATGTCTGCCGGTTGCTGTACACAAACTTTTCGTGTTTCGAAAGTCTAATTTATCTGTGGACATTAAGATTTAAATAATTTCAGCTTTCCTAACAATAATAATCAATAACACTGCTTTATGAGTTTCTTTTTGGTGCTAATATTTTGAATTAATAAATTGGCCTTCAACTTTCCTTTGGTCAAATGTACATGTACTACTTGTTTGATATTAATTTTATTATGATGTACTTTGATTTTTCTGGAATATAATTATATGTAAATTTATGCTAATTTATGATAATGAGCCGACATCCTATCAACAAATCCTGGGGAGAACACTGTACTCAATACTCACTTCAACAATTAAAACATAATTTACAAGAAGTAATTAATGAAAATCCAGTACTAAACAGAGATTTACCAAGTAGTTCACCAGTATCCTCTATACGACCTCAAGAAAGTAGAGATATGCACACATGCAAGAAAAGCAGAAACTATGTGATAAGCTGAATGACAGTAGACGAAAACGGAAAATAAAAAAACAACAAGAACTCCTTCCATCATACGTAAACAATCCAGAACTGTTGGTTAATAAACGTATACTACATAAAATTATTGAGGAGGGTACTAACGAACCTGAATGGTGTGCTGGTACAGTAGTAAGGCTTGTTAAAACTAATGTTAATCAACTGAAAAGTGAATACCTAGTTAAATATGATAAGGAAGATGAGGAAATAGCATGGCACTTTCCACTACAGTTAGATTTTAAGAAGGGAGACCTTGTCCTTGAGGATATAGATTAGAAATAAAAATACTGTTGTACATAAATGAAATATGACTAGCACTTTATTCACTTGCATTAACACAATGTGTCCATGTTAACAATGTGTGGGAATAGCAGTATTCCTCAGTGAATGAAACTACACTACAAGTTACCATGGTTCATTCACTGGTCGACCTATAATAAACCAAGAGTATTCAATGAGTTACGGTTTTGTCACACACATAGTTTCCATGGTAACATCAATGACATACTTGCATATTATACAGCCCCAACATATATCTATGTACATGCCAAATTTGGTCAGAATTGCTCAAATATATCCAGAGTTATGGTCCAATAAATGATTTTCGCTAAACTATGAATAGGTTCTGTTTCCATGGCAACCCCCCTCCCCCCCCCCCCATAATTATTAAATTACTGTACAAAATGAAGCTATCACCCAAGCATACCATTAGATGAAGTTTAGATCACAGTATGGTAGGTAGTAGTCAAGGCAGGCATGTAAAAACAACAAAATTATTAAAAATATGGATTTGACCCGTTTCCATGGTAACGGCCACTTTTGATCAAAAACATTAGTTTGGAAATGTAAATATTTCATCCTGATACATCACTGTGTGAAGTTTTGATACTCAACAAACTTTTTTGAATAATGGCATCATTGATCTTGCTGATGAATAATTCATTCATAACATTATATTAAAATCATGTTTCCATGGCAACTGGTCATATTTGCATATCATCTTTGCTCTTATTCAGTACATCCTATTTGAAACTTCATTCACTGAAAATTTGATGCAAATTGGTTGGGAAATAACAAAGATATGAAAGATTTATATTGATTCCACCCCCAATTTCAAGGTTAATTGGTGCCATTGTCCTTTCTAATTAACCATGCATTGTATTGCTGAGTATTGTCTGAAAAAGGGCCCATTTTTTCACCTAAAAATACTGTATCTCATGAATGCAAAGTCCGATTTACAAAATGTAAACGGCATTACACTGTTCACTCCAAGATCTATATAATGACACAATGTTTACTGGTCTGAGATACAGAACTAAAAATCACCTGAAATCCCTAATATTCAACGTCTACACACTCATCAAACACAATTACCATAAACTGATAAGACATAGTAATGACATAAATGTGTTTGTCAACACCTACATGCAGAGATTGAATATATTAAAGTATATATATGCATACATGGCCCAACCCACTAATCTCAATGGAATGTCTGGTCTGGTCTGAAAATGACATTAGCTAGACTGTTCGGGCAAGCCCTCACTGCGAACTTCGTTCAATTATAGTATCGAAATAAAGCCCGAACGTCTAGCAGCTAGCAAGACTATCTATAAGCCTACTCTTACCTGCTTTATTAATCGAGACCAACAAAGGGTTACAGACATATGGCTTGTCCTTCACTTCTTCTATTGCCCCCGTTTCTAATAAATCTCGAATAGAACCCATTACAAAGGTTTTATTTGCCAAAGCTGAAGCATTATTAAACTTGAATATGGGAGGCGGCAGTGATAACAACGGCAATTTGTAACCAAATTCAATCAACTCCACTATGGGTTCGGGCGCGTGTTCCCGCCAAAAATCGATACAACGTAGCAAATTTCCCCTGACACGAACCGGGGTTGCCTTTATAGAAATATCAGGATTTGATGCAATAATTGGAATTAAATCATCAACAAAGACATCAGAATCCAAATCGGAAAACATACCTTCCCCATAAGAGGAAAATTCCACATCCCCATTAGAAACTTCGAAAATATGGGAAGGAAGTATACTTAACTTTTGTTGTCATGCGTTCCCGCCAACTTTTGGGTTGGCGTCTACACTAGCAGTTGCTGTATATCTGCATTCAGATCGAAAGTGCCCAGCTTTTCCGCACGAAAAGCTGAAACTCCGGGTCTTGGGCCACCACCTGGGCGTTGTCCTCTATTTTTGGATACACTACTATCCTGTTGGGTATTTGGACTTATTAAAGTTTTGGCCAGGGCGAAATTGCGTTTTCTTCTTCTTATCCTTCTGTTTTCTGCTGGCTCGCATCTCCGCCTTCCATATACGTTTCTCGTCGTCACTATCGTCGGCAAGTTCGTGATGAGCCTGATATTCTAGAGCTGTCCCCCATCCAAATTCGGACCCGTCCGCCAGAAGAATTAGTTTTTGACGTTGATCAATAATTTCGATACCTTCGTCGAGCTTCTTTTTGGCGTCATCTAGTCTCTTGAAATCGATATTTGATTTGGCTTCTTGCAGACCGTCTCTGACTTTCGTATTGTGTTTAAACTGATCTTCGTTGGCCTTTCTTTTGAACTTTGGTGCCTCCGAGTATTTCGCCCTTTTGATTTTTGTTCCCTGTTCGCGGCCTCCTGCGATGTTTGTAACTCCCGCTTCATCAAAGACATCTTGTCAGTCACGAGTTAGTTAATTGAAGTCAGCAATTGGTTGCTGTTTCCCTGGATAAATATGATATAGATCGAGTGTAGAGTTGTTAGTAGCCTCAGCAGATTCTCTGGTTTCCGATTCGATTCGGCCATGTTTAGGTCCCAAAATAGTAAGAACGTGCAGAAAAGGTTGAAAATTGTATGGCATAAAAAATTACAGGCGTGTCAATGACCGTGGTAACGTTTAGACTGAACCTACCAAATTTTACTGTCAATCAAACGCACGTGATATACCATCACAGCGCCCTCACAATACACCAAAACAATAATTTCTCTCTATTCGATGTAACTTGAGAAATTACACTTACTATTAGTAAATGTACACTATACAACTCGGACTACTTGAAGTTGTAAAAAGACCATTATTTTCATAGGGTACAGTCTCGTTTTTATTATTTTAATCAAGATACATCCGGGTAATGACGCAAGGTGTTGTCATGGAACCACATACATACTATAGAATAACAATAGAAATTCGTGTTATTATGAAAATCTATAGATATTATTAATTATTAATCATAATATAATCTTACATAGTTATGATTAATGAATAACTAATATTAATTTACGGACAAGATAAGTACGCCATCTATAATATATTGAAGTGAAATTCAGCAAGAAAATGAACGTAAAATGAATGTACTTCACGCTGGAACTTTACCTTGTTGCCCAAAAAAGATTGCATACAGTCACCCTCGGTACAAGAGTTGAAGTGTTGCTTTAATGAAAGAGTTTTTACAGTCGAAAAAAAGAAGAGATTGAATATATTTTCTTTTCTTTTTCACTTCAAGTAGCATTTTTAAGATGTAGAGCCAGTTACAGTTTCTAAAATACTAACCAAAAGGGCACAGAATGAATTGAGAGAGTCGATCCGTATACATTCTTTCTGAGTTACATTTTCCCACAGATGATAACTAGAAATTTGTACTTGTTTTACACCTAATGTGAGAAGAATTAATGTTTTCAAACACAGTGCCATTCAGAGATGTATGACAACTTATAATGGTCCTTTTTGTAGTATTTCGAATATCGACTTTAACTTATCTCTGAGAAATTTTAAAAAGGCAATTTTGCAAGATTATCATTATAGGTTCCCCGAACAAGATTGTTTTTCGTGTTTGCCTTGTTACGTTTTTTTATGTGTAGGTTGATTTGGTTGTTAGTTTTGTTTGTTTGACTTGTGTGTGTGTGCGTATGTGTGTGTGTGTGTGTGTGTGTGTGTGTGTGTACTTTGTAGACTTGTCTCTTTCTTGAGTTGTTCAGTTTTTTAGGAGCCTGTAAATGGGATGCGCTCCCGTTGATCTCCCATTAAATAAATAAATAAATGAAGAAATAACTAAATAAATTAATAAATAAATAAATAAAATAAATAAATAAATAAATAACTAATAAATAAATAAATAAATAAATAAATAAATAAATAAATATAAATAAATAAATAAATAGAATAAATAAATAAATAAATAAATAAATCAAATAAATAAATTAATTAATTAATTAATAAATAAATGAATAAATAAATAAATAAATAAATAATGTGTATTGAGGTGTAATTGTTGGTGGTATTCACAGTATTCTCCTAACATACTGATGTATAAGCTTGTTTATACTTAGCCAACACTTGCACATCGGTTATATATATATCATGCATATATAAAACATTCTATTATATCCCTACGAAATCAACTGTTGGTCAAACAATGACAGAAGGTTATGACAATGTCATAAAAGGTGTACATGTCATCGACGTTAATGAGTATCCTAGAATAGGTTAATCGACATATTTATGTAGGTATTTTGAGTAACTTCAGCTTTTATATTAAACGTGTGCTGGCTGCGGCATTGGAGTGTGGGGCGCCACCAAGAGTTACAAAGTGCCTGGATCTTCCACGTACGTAACCAAGGAAACATTTTAGAACTTTCCATGTATTTTTCACACGCAAACGTTCTATAAGTAATCGTTTTTTTCTTTTGATCAATTTATTCTTTATCTCATCGCGTGTCTCTCGTATGTATTTGGCATAACGAATATTCAACTAATGTGATTATACTGATTTCAATCTTTTCACATGTTTATTTAGATTTAATGGTTATTATACGTCATAACTTTTACAACTTTGTGAGGACGAGGATGATCATGACGTCACATATGTGTATAAATTCCGTCCACTTGGTAACCGCATCTCACTTGCTATTTGTCCGTCAAGTTGTACGAGTACCCAGACATATACGTTGTGAAAAAAATGCCTTGCTTACCAATCAAAAAGTCGAAGGTAAGAACAAATCTAGCTTTTGTTATTGTGAATTATAAAGTCTTTCCTTTTCTTACCTGCGTGTGTTATATTTTCAACAAATTTTAATTTCCTCGTTACTTTTTACCAGTGGAATAGCTAGTCCTAATAACATAAATTTAACAAATTAATGTCTAATCAGTCACTTTAATCTTAAACTGTTTCGCTATCATTTCACTCAATACCAGAAAATTAAAAAAAAAAAACATTTAGTTTTTTATTTCTTTCATATCCTTTTTCCTGAGAGATGTTTTTGTTTCGGTTTTCGATATCTTTGTTCAATTATTCAACTTAGAACTATATTGTGAACCATGAGCATAACATTTTAATTTTAAGAAATTATCCTTTTCATGTCAATACGATGAATTTCAAAAGACCGTGCAACTTTAACTGTTTGATACAACCAGCTAAAAATTAAACTGCAAATACCACACATGCACTTCAACAGCAAGGTCGCATCTTTTGCTACGATTTAGTCTAGTAAGGAGAGAGAGTAAATACTAGAATAAACCATTTCAATGTGTTGTAACTCTACCTAGACATTTGGGCACCAATGTTTTTGTTAGTGTAGTATCAAACATCCATGAAGAGCGCGTAGAATGTCTTTTGTGGTGTTCATTTGATGTCTGTAATACTGTATGGTGGTATATGTAGTTCATTTCACTCAGGTAAAATGTAGCAGGAAACTGTACCCCATTCAATCTTGTCGTCTTAATTAGTGTAGCATGTCCAGTTTCTTACTTGTTTCTGCCTCGTTGTATCAACAGAAAATCTGCATGTTATTTTTAAATTCGCTGTATATTACCAATTATTATTTTTATTTCAATTTCAATTATCTTCATTCAAACTAACAAGGTAATAAAAAAGATAATTTTCAAAGATTATATCTATTGTATTTAGACGAGAAAGTTGGAGGAAAAACTAGAGGATGCGCAAATGACGATAGATTTTCTCCAGGAAGAAGTGAAAGAAAAAAATAAAAAGATCAAAGAACTTGAAAAATTCAAAAATGATTCCATTCAAATTCAGGAAGACGCACAGGCTAAGGTAGGGATATTTCATTGTAGTGGCATGGAATGATATGGAATGTGGTGACTGAAAATACAATATGGAAATATGAGTGACAGTGTGAATTGAAGTATTTATGGATTGAAATGAATTAATGAATGAGTGAGTGAGTGAGTGAGTGAGTGAGTGAGTGAGTGAGTGAGTGAGTGGGTGGGTGGGTGGGTGGGTGGGTGTGAGTGAGTGTGTGTGTGTGTGTGTGTGTGTGTGTGTGTGTGTGTGTGTGTGTGTGTGTGTGAGTGAGTGAGTAGGCAAATAATTCAATTAAAAGGAAAATTTTCCCTTCATTTATTGGCAGTTACAAAGAGCCAAAGAATCACGAGACAAATTAATATTAAACGGAAGAAAACGTCAGAGTGATTTTGCAATGATGGAGACAGAGGTAAGTAATTCAAAATCATGTTGATTTATACTAATGTTATTGGTTTATATTTATCAGTAAGGCAAAAACTATATACGTCCAATGACTTTATAACTGTTGGATGTTTTATGTTTGCAGTTGAAAGTTAATAAGATGAATTTGAAGGAAGAACAAGGAGCGAATGAAAGATTAAAGAAATTATGTCAAGAATTGAATGTGAAATTATAAGAACTTGAAGATGATAATGAAGTCCAAAAGGAACAGGTAATTAGGATAATATTTAATAGTAGTATAATTTAGGACTGTTTGTTTTCTCAGTCTGGGTATTTCGTTGGAGTTTTCTCATCGATACCATAAAAAACTCAAACCTCCGCCCCCTCATCAAGTTAATGCATGTGAAGGCTGAAAGCATCGGTAAAGGGGAAAGGGAGAAAGCTTGATACTGGAGGTGGAGGGGGGAGAACAGAAGGAGACAGTCAGACAGACTAATCAGAAAGAAAATGAGATTATAATAGTAATTTGCACATTTACTTTCTATTTTGTGTGTCTAGATCGAAGGAATAAAGAATTACCTGGAGGGAGCTAAGGCAGAACATGTATATATGAAAAATGAAATTGCAGAACTGAAAACAAGAAAATCAGACCTTGCGAAAGCTGGAATGAAAAAGTTGATGGAATTGAGAGAAATTACTAAAATTTGTAAACGTGAAAAAGAAAGAGGAGATTTATATTATGCCCGTAAGTGTATACATTGTACAGATATTTACAGACTGCATGACTGCATACCACATCACATGTATGTAGGTGTTGCCCTGGCTGTTGTTGGGCGCCCTCACCGACTGCATCAAATTGAATGAAGAACTCATCATCTGTTCTTTGACAAACTAAACATTCAAACCAACATTAAGTGAATAAATCCCACTTGTAACTTCAATTCATTATTTGTGACAAGGTGCACATTTCTTTTCACTTACAGATTACCAGAGCTTTGTTAACACCGCAAGAAAGTATTTTGAGGTTGCGCTCTCTGAAGACACTAGAGTTGTGAAGTTTGGAGAAAGGGCCCTTTACGGCAGGTTGCCGCCACCCCCACCAGGTTATGATTTCATCCCTGACTTCACGATTGTGTACAACCACCTATTCCATGAGAGTACACGGGGGCAGGCTACTACATCCACAGTAATTGAGGAAATTTAGTTAAGTGTCAAGTTAAACGTGATGGTCGAGTGATGTGGTGGTATCAATGATTGAAGTTTCATTTGATGGTGTATTTTAATTTGAGTGTAAATTTCGTTTTTTGGCTTTTTGAATTTTTAAGTTTTGTACAGGACTTGAAAATATTTTTATTGTAGTAGTGAATTTTATATAATTAGTAATAAAAAACGTATTATTAAAGAATTTGTTTAAATTAGAGACTGAGTTGTTGGTGTGGATTCTTTGATGATGGGTAACGTGAGGTTGACAGAATGGTTGAAAGACAGTGACTAACTGTACCTAATACACAACTAGCCATTACTATAAATCCAAATACTAAATGTTTGAATATCTTATTTGAGAAATAGTATCCCTCTCACAGTAGAAAATTTTTACACAACGTGACCCTTTTGTAGTGGTGTTTTCCAAAATGACCCCCTCCCCACTTCAAGTGGTGTTTTTCAAAGTGACCCCCCCCCCCACCCACTTCAAGTGGTGTTTTTTCAAAATGACCCCCACAAAAAACACAAGCCCCCCCCCCCCATGTTAAAAATGCTCCATCCCTTGGTATACTGAGGAATGCACCCCTGCCCTCGTCATGAGTAGAGAATTGGCCCCTGACCTTACCTGTGTGTGTGTGTGTATGCCAAATTTACCTGAATTCACGGCACTGTGTAATTATAAAAAAAAAAACTTTTGTGTACTCATAGTTGAATCTATTCATCCATTTTGGTAAGATTTAAACCATGGTTGTATCCTAGTCACCCCAGCTGTATAAATGGGAACCTGATAGGATAGCTAGAAGATACTATGTAATGGGATTGATCCTATGTGTATCTATGAATGTGTCTGTGCATATGTATGTCTCTATATGTATGTGTGTCTGTGCATGTGTGTCTGTATGTCTTTTGTGTGTGTATGCATTGTTATTATTTTACAATAAAACAACTAGTCAACATTGTTTCTTCACATATAGTAATTTATTGATAAAGAGTAACGATGTTTGATGAGTACAGGATAAAACATGGAAAGAGTTTTTAAAAATGTATGTTTATTGCTATTGAATAAGACATAGACTTATCATTTCAGGTGTATGTATATCTATCTATATGGAGTGGAACGGAAGTAGTAACACGAAAATGACGACACTTCCCGTATTTTACACATCTTTGTAAAATTTAAGTCTCACTCAAAGTTCATTGCAACAATTTGAAAAATAAATCTGACTATTGTATCCGAGAACTGAGGCGATATGAAATAAAATAATTTCCTTAAAAACGAGTATATGTTGTACTGAATATGATGAACGTAACAAAGAATGGACTGTTTACAAAAAAAGCCATGATGTACCAGATATTTTAAAGCTGAAAATGTCGACATTGCATAATTTGAATCCATCTTTTAAATCACTACTAGATAATGATTTCACTGTATTCATACATACATGACTCTAGATCGATAAAAAATTCATAAATAAAGTTTTCCACAAACAAATCAATAAATCAACTAGAAAAAAAAAATTTTAAAACTCTACATGTTCACCAGTTGATATAAGAGTCTGAAAGTGATTAAACGTTACTGTAACCAGTAGTTCCTGTTTCTCATCTTTCAACTCAAAACCCAACAAAAACTTTAAAAGTTTAGAAAATAAAATTTTTCATAACTTTTGTTATTTTCAATTTATCTATTTCTTGTACTGACTGAAGCATGTCATCAAATCATATCACCATCCCCACAAATCTATCATTTGTTGACAGACAAGTAATCAAGTCTGTAGCCGATTCATGTCGAATGTTTACGTACAGACGTCAATGCCCTGTACACAGTACCCTCAATATTCGTGGTAATTCAGTTAATCAGACAAATTGAACTGTTCACATACAGACATCAAGTCAGTGCACACAGTACCATCAATCATAAGTAAAACAGTAAAATGGCTCAGAAATGATTGAACCATTTCCAGTAAAACTTTGGTGTATTTTTCAACAGGCAAAATATAAATGAAAATTAACAAAACTGTGACAGTTACAGTTACTGAGGACTTAGGAACAATCGTGGAAATTGTCACACAAGCTCAATAAATGAACTGCATTCATTTAGACAAAAAACCCTCCACTTAAACAAATGTTCACAAGTACAACATTGGCACGTTTATATGATGTAAACCATGATGAGGATTGTAGCAGTCCCACCACTATGATCGATGCAATGCGAAAACATGATTGTATAAACACATAGAAATGATACCGGAAATCCAGCACATTAGAAGTAAATTTTAATCAACTTATCAACATGACACTAGTAAATACAAAACCTGTTATCATTGAAGGTGTGACTTTGATTAGAAGTGTGAAGATGTAGTTGACTAATGGCATTGACACCAGACCTCTTCCCTCCTACATGAATGAATTTAATTTACTGAGGGTGTGTGACATTGTGCGATTGTCTCTTAACGAACAAGAAGATAACTTATTATACAAAGTATAGAAATAAAAGAGTTACATGTAAAATTCTTGGTAATAAGTAACCATGGAAATATCGATTGTACACACTTCAAAAACACTAACATAAATAAATGAACACAAAAATGATTTCACAATCAGCTTTTCTCGTAAATTACACCACTATTTTTTTAGTATCAATTTGAAATATTTATAGTCATAATGAATAAACATCTAAAAAAAAGGGGGACAAAAGATTTCTACTAGTGGAAACTATTCACATATAATCGACAATTGAAAGTGTCTACAATATCACTGAGAATCACAGTAGTGAAACACTACATGTATATGTATATCATTGAGTTTAAATACATAGCAACATCACTGATACAAAGCAAATATGTCTAGCACAATAATAATAATAATAATAATGTTCGGTTCTTATATAGCGCTTTCCCACACCGTGCTCAAAGTGCTTTACAATTATTACCCCTGGCTCGGATCAGAACGGCACAACGGCCCTTTAGTCTTCCTCAACTCCCCGGGGAGCATACAATCCATTGCAGCCATTTAAGCGCATAGGATTAAAGCCTTCACATTGCAACCTACATCCTACCAGGTCCCCAATTATACAGCTGGGTTGACTGAAGCACAGTCGTGGTTCAAATCTTGCCCAAGGACTTTAGCCACTCAGAAACAAACAGCAGGCAGTGACAGGGCTCGAACCTGCAACCTGTAGATTCCAAGCCAGTCACGCTAACCATTCACCCATCATGACTCCACTGAGATCAAATATCAACTATAAACTATATCTACACAGCATCAAAGTGTTCATCACAACACCTATTTTATCTGGTAGGGCACTGAGCGAAAACTTCTTGTTCTATGTTACACGTATACTCCAAGAAAGACTATTTCAAGATGAAATGGAAAACCTGTAGGCTATGCATAGAAGAAAGCTGACAAATCTCTAGTAGAATCATAGTATTTGTAATTCTGATAGCCTACACATTTTTTGGAATACATTCTATAACTACAGTGATTTAGTGGAAATATTTACAGATAGTTTTCCACAGTAACTTACAGAAAGAGTTAGTTAGCACTTATTCAATAACACACATATAAGTTAGTGAAGTTTCCAACAGCTTGTAAGAAATGGCTGTATCAATAAGTCATAACGGTATTGGACAACACATTGTAGCACACACAACTGTATAATTAAGTTATTGGGGTATTGGACAACACACATTAACACATGATTGTATTGCACCGATGTTATGTTTAATATCGTTTAGCTATTTTCACATAACAATAATTTGACCAAAAAAAACTGACACAAAGAATTATGCTAATTACTCAAACATGAAATAGTTTGTTCACAATTTTCCTCATTCTAAACTTTGGTTTCATAATTATTATGGGCAGAATTGTACTTTGGTTCAAAAAACATATCAAAAGGATGTTTTATATCTCTGTACATTAAACGGAACAAGCACCATGAAAAAAAACAACCTGTGTGTTGATATTGCAAAACAACAACAAAATAAACATGTTAAATGTACAATATAGTAATACATACAGAAGTAAAATTTTGTCACATCAATATTTTAAAAGTTTACTCAAACCTGTATTCCTACCCCAAAATCACTTTCTTAAATTGATAACATAATACAAATAATTTGTTCCCTTTACTCTCCAACTGAAGCACACATAATAGCAATAACTTGGGTTTGTAAAGTAATTCTCCATCACAGTATTCATCCATTGCAGTATATTAGCCATGTCTATATTTCTGACAACTGATTGAGTTATCCTGTAAAATACTGAGTGGGGGTATTGTAATAATATAACAGAACTCCATAACACTTGAATGATAGTTGCCAGGTGTGCTTAGGGTATTTACACAAGTGTTTGTAGTGTTCTCAGCAACTGCACTTTCACAAGTAAAGCGAGTGAAAGTGTAGCAAAAACTACAGCAAGTCAAAGTGCAAATGCTCAGAAAGCATAAGTGCAAGAGCTCAGGCTGAGTAGCTACACTCATATAGTTATTGGGTTCTGTTAATCTGTAAAAAAATGTAACTGTGTTTTCACAACCACATCTACAAGGAATACTCACAAACAGCTATGTGCTCATTTGCATACAGTTGCATGTATATTACACCGGGCTTAAAAATACCACTAGTATATGCAAATAATCAATCTACATAGTTTATGTAAATTAATATACATAACAAAGGTGTTTGTACCAAAACAACCACAAATAAATAAATAATAATTACATTCTTAAATTCTGTTTTGAGGTAATTTTGTCTTCTTTTGATGACAGATCTTATCAATCAATACTTTGACAATACAAAATAATGCTGCTCCTTGTTTCAATAAAAGTTCATGGCTAAAAATCTATGTTGTTTCACTGACAATGGAGTACTTAATTGCTAAAAGATAAGTCATTTAACTTTACATTGTTGTATTTGAGTAATCAGTTCAAGAACACGCATACAGCAAAAGAACTGCCTTACAAACTAATATCAGTTATAGAATCTGCTAACTGGCATGTTGCCATCTGTGTCCACTGAATCTGTGACTACACTAGCACTTGTCCTATCTCCAGCTTGTTATAGAAGCCTATATCAACTGAATTATATGATTTGAAATTATCTCCATAAACTGATTGGTTGCAATGGGGAATGATTACACTACGTCAGACTATTTGATTAGTCAAACAGTCATTATGTAAATGAACACTCAAACTGATTGGTTGCAATGCGAAGTGATTACACTAAGTCAGACTGTTTGATTAATCAAACAAAGTCATTATGTAAATGAACACTCAAACTGATTGGTTGCAGTGGGGTATGATTACACTATTTCAGACTGTTTGATTAGTCAAACAAAGTCATTATGTAAATGAACACTCAAACTGACTGGTTGCAGTGGGGTATGATTACACTATGTCAGACTGTTTGATTAGTCAAACAAAGTCATTATGTAAATGAACACTCACTCTGATTGGTTGCAATGGGAAGTGATTACACTATACACTATGTCAGACTATTTGATTAGTCAAACAAAGTCATTATGTAAATGAACACTCAAACTGATTGGTTGCAAAGGGAAGTGATTACTCTTGGCAGACTATTATAGTCAAACAAAGTCATTATGTAAATGAACACTCAAACTGATTGGTTGCAGTGGGGTATGATTACACTATATCAGACTGTTTGATTAGTCAAACAAAGTCATTATGTAAATGAACACTCAAACTGATTGGTTGCAATGGGAAGTGATTACACTACATCAGACTGTTTGATTATAGTCAAACAAAGTCATTATGTAAATGAACACTCAAACTGATTGGTTGCAATGGGAAGTGATTACACTACGTCAGACTTTTGATTAGTCAAACAAAGTCATTATGTAAATGAACACCCATGACTGTAATGAACACAGCGTGCAACTCATGATTTACATGTTATTTATGTAATGATAATGTTACACAAAATAGACAAAAATTAAATTATCCGGATTCCCCATTAAAACTGATTGGTCATAATGAGGAGTGATTACACTAAATTGGCTAGCTTGATCAATTGAAGTCATATGTAAAATGTACACACACAAATTGTGATGAACACAGACCCTGGAGTTAATATTAATGATGCAATGCATGAAGCGTGATCATGCAAATTCCAGGTACTGCTACATGTTATGTAAATTTATACATACAGGTATTCTGATAACAGCTTTAGGGGGAACGTGGCTAACTTTAACCAGTTTGAATGGTTACCATGATTTACAAGCTGGTTGGTAAAACGAGTACTTAAGTGCTGTCACAGATTTAGCAACGTAGACTGACTGAACAGTGTGGATCTATACACACACAAATCAACATCGGTTGAATGTACAATCTGCTGAAAGGTGTGGACTTAGGCATTAATATTACGTAGTCTGATGTCTGCCTCCTTATTGTTGGTGTTGTCATTCATCTTTTTGGTCCTGCAAATAATAAACAAATTATTATAATGAGAATGACGAAATAATTAGTTATGCTTTCATACTGCAAAACTGTGATTTTAATACCCATGACAACTACCCTAATAGGTAAGATGTTTATCATTTTATGTGACTGCCTGTCCTGAAGTTTGAATTAAGCAGTTACTGTCCAGCAATAACTGAAAATCCAATCACTATTGAGTTCATTTTACACTATCCACATGTCATCGGTTTTTCCAACATTGGCTGCCTGACAGCAAAAAGTAACTTCCAAGTGGTTGAAAGGTGCCTTGACAGATTAAAAACTTTGACACAGCTTAAAAGAAGCAAAAATCATGAAATCAACAACATTTAGATGATATTGGTGCATCACTCAAACAACAAAGTACTATAGGTCTTGTCATCTCTAAAAACTAATACTAATTGTCAAAGTTAACACAACAAGACACCAAATTTGACATTGAGCTGGATGACAAATGGGGAATTTACTTTGGGATTTTTAATTCATAAACTTTTATAAACTCCTACTATGTTTTCCTACTTTGAAGAACAATGTGACTCAACATTGACCAATTCCATGTTTTGTAGCTCAATAAATTACAAAAACTTGAAAAAGCTAAAAAGCTCTGTAAAAAGTTTGTTATTGTATGTACAATAACAAATATTTTGATTGTTTTGCAATTTTTTGAGTTACAAACAAGGATTTAGTATATGTGTTTCACATTATTTTTACAAGTGTAAAAACACACAACAATTGTTTTATGAATTAAAAATCCAAAATAAATACCAATATGTCATCCATATGGACAGTTTAAAAGGCTAATTTTCAATGTTGGGTCAGTGTCTTGACACTTCCAAGGTGTATCACACCAACATTTTCATGAATACAGTCCCCAAAATGCAACTAATTTAAAAATTGTGACAGATTTCTTTCCTACATAGTCCAACATTAGGAGATAAAAAATCTGTGATACTCCCTAAAACAGCAGTTTCATAGGTGCTCTATGAGCTCTGTGAGCATATTTCAAGGTCAAAATCATCTAGCATAATGAGCGTCATCTTAATCTGACCCCTATTTATATGCAGAGTAGGTCTTTAAGTATTTGGGAGAGTGCTGACATATACAACTCTGAAAGAAAATGTTTGAAAGGAATGTTTAAGTATGAGTAATTAAGACAACCATAAACAAAGACTTACTCTGAATCAGACATCTCATCATCATCGTATTCTTGCATCTGTTTACTCTTCTGTCTTCGTTCACAAATCAAAATAACAACAATTAAGACTATAACTTCACATAGTATACCAACGAATGGCCATAGAGCAGCAAGACGATCTATGTAGAGAAGAAATACAATTGAATAAGTATGGGCACACAGTTTACAGGACAAATACAGCTGAATTAGTAGGGGCACACAGTTTAGATAAGAAATACAGCTGAATTAGTAGGGGCACACAGTTTAGATAGAATTACATCTGAATTAGTAGGGGCACACAGTTTTGAGAGAATTACAGCTGAATTAGTAGGGGCACACAGTTTAGAGAGAATTACATCTGAATTAGTAGGGGCACACAGTTTAAAGGAGAAATATAGCTGTATTACTATTAGTAGGACACAGTTTAGAGAGAAATACAGCTGAATTAGTACGGGCACACAGTTACGGGCACACAGTTTACATAAATGATCGACATATTCAAACACTTACATGTACATACACGTACACAAACTTTAAGTTCTAGGGTTCAAGTTCTAAATCATTCATATTAAGGTTCTGTGAATTGGGTGGGAAAATTGACCATAGATTCATACAGAATCTCAATAACCAAGTTCATAATTTGGAAGGAACTTCAATAATATTATAATGTTCTTGGATACACAACCAAGTTACTTTTATATTTCATGTCTACGTTTCGGCAATGTGACTGTTGCCTTCCTCAGGACAAACTGATGACGAGTACGTACTGTTCACCACTAGATGGCAGTGTGGTAAATAAATGGGAAAATTTATTCACTACAAGACCCTATTTTTTAGTTGTTGCTAAGGGTAAAGGCTTGGTCACTTGGCATATTTAATGTTCAATTATGGAATGCTCGACAGTCACTGACAACCCATTACTGTTGTTATCTTTGAGCAAGACCCTACTATTTGATTGTTGCTAAAGGTAAAGTTCTGGTTACTAGGCATATTTACGGTCATTTTTGGAATATTCTACAATCGCTACATATTTTAGGTAGACTGTTCAGAGTTACAGCAGTGCATACACACATACGTAGTGTGTACCTTGATGGTCATAATACATACAATACACATTATTTGACGCAAACGGAAATACTGCCCATTATTGTTGTTATCTGTGAATAAGACCCTACTGTTTGACTTTCTCAAGGTGTCATGATGGTTGCTTGGCATTTCTATGTTCACTTTATGTTGTTCAGTCCCATGACTACCCTACACTTGTGATCTATGTGATACACTGTAATTTTACTGTTGCTAAGGGCTTGGTGATGGTTGCTAGAGATATCATAACGGATTGTTTGCAATAGCGGTTCAAGTGCAACTTTCCCTGACTTGGTGAGCCAGCAAGTTGGGTGTCATAAAAATTGTTTGCATCTCTAAAGCTATTTGCAATGTCACTGATAATGGGTCAGTAAAACTGATAACAACTGATATGACATTAGGGGCTTCACACTTACATATTGAGCTTAGCTTTGCCTGATGTATTATGTAATAGTGCTTTTAAATTATCACATTTATAAATATTGCCAACAAACATTATTCAGTGATAAGAAAGATAAGAAACCCCACTTCCTTAGTTAATGGCTTGATTCTGTAATGTACATTGTATGTGTTTAAAACAATGTTAAAAGTCACAATACCTTTGACTCTTAGCAGGCATTCATCACTAATTGACCTGGCAGGGTTGGTAGCATTGCATATGTAAAGATCTCGGTCCTCATGGACAACTTTTTTGACTATGAGTGTAGAAACTAGAATGTTACTGCCTGGCTCTGTTGATTCTGAGATCCAAATACGCCCATTATCTGAGCTATTAGTCAGCGGTTTCAGACCACGGGACCAGGTGATAGTAGGTGGTGGGTAACCAGATACAGAGCATGGAATACGAGCAGTTTCTCCTTCCTCCAAACTTACTGACTGTTCCAAATGTATCTTTATAGGAGCTATATCAAAATTAGAAAAAAGTAAGAATTAATTCTACAGTGACTGCATCCAAATGTATATTTATATTTCTACAATTTCAATTATTTGTGTGTTATCATACAATAGATTCAATTAAAGACAATGAAATTGCCATGATAATATAATACACTTCACTATCAATACATACAGCATCATCATATAGTTATATAAGCTGTAATAACAAGTACTGCATGGAACACACTTTCTATTAATTTTTTTAGAAAAACAAAACACGAATATTGTTTGATCACATAAGTTTATGCAAAGCAAATCATTATAAAAAACAACATGTGATTGATTCAGTGAGTTACTACAGTCAATCACATGATTACAGACAAAATTTATGTATTTGATTCAGTGAGTTACAGCCAATCACATGATTACAGGCACAATTTATATATTTAATTCAGTGAGTTACAGCCAATCACATGATTACAGACAAAATTTATGTATTTAATTCAGTGAGTTACAGCCAATCACATGATTACAGACAAAATTTATGTATTTGATTCAGTGAGTTACAGTCAATCACATGATTACAGACAAAATTTATGTATATTTGATTCAGTGAGTTATAGCCAATCACATGATTACAGACAAAATTTATGTATTTGATTCAGTGAGTTACAGCCAATCACATGATCACAGACAAAATTTATGTATTTGATTCTGTGAGTTACAGCCAATCACATGATCACAGACAAAATCTGATGACAACTGATCCACACTATGTTACTTTCAAATGGAGAAACTAAGGATGATCTGATTACAACAGAACCCTAGATTTGGCAAAGTTAGAGCTACAACTTTTACCATGACTGCTTAGTCATACAGCAAAGCATGAAACTGAACAAAGTGTGTGTAAAAAAGAACTCTTGCGTGTTTTTAAAAAGGCATTACAGTAGTGGATAGGTATGTTTTGGATTACTTGTAGTCAGTAATAAAACAGTACATCTGGAACAACACTAAAAATGAGTGATTTTGTGTCTGCTGTACAGTCCTATTCTATACTAATGTAGCCCTCACTTACTGCTAACAAATGGCTTGTGAACAGCACTCCTAGTGGCCAAACCAAGAAATCTTTTATTTTTTCCCTATAACTGGAATATGGCATATTGTTGATGAATTGTGTCAAATGATACTTACCAGTGATTTGAATACTTTGTTTCTCAGTAAAAACTTGGCCTCCAACTTGATGTTCAGCAATGCACTCGTATATACCAGCATCCGATAGTTCAGAGTTGACAACTATGAGTGTATTATTTGTACGTATATCAACATCAATGTCTTCATCTCCGTCTAAATCAAGTGGACCAGTTTTCGTGATACTTTCTCCATTTCGTTTCCATGTGACATTACGTTGATTTGAACTACATTCAAGTGTGATGTTGACACCATACTTAATCTGGATGTTTCTTCCATTGCCTGCGTCACCATAGGTTCCATTAGTGGCTTCATCTTGGGGATTGCTGAGTTCCACTTGTGGAGCTGTAGTCAAATTAAAGTATAGTTGCATGAGTTAATGGATGAATTCAATTCAATTCAGGACTTGGTAAGATAAAATTTCCTTGATCCCAAGAAAATTTCAGGATTAGGCCCTATGTATTTGGTAAAAAATTAATGTGAAATCTTTAACTAATCAAACAAACCGTTCTGTTCCTTCTCTACTAAATACTTCAGTCTGTTAAATAAAAAAGTACAATATTGAATTGAAAGCGTCACAAAGATATACACATACATTTCATGTTTTTAATATTATTTTTTATTTTTAATTAACTGAATGACCCATCCTTTTTTGTGGGGTGCTACAATCAGAAACTTTGAAATGAATTAAGGCTGCCCTTAACCCTTTATTCAGAGCGCAAGTCTGTACACTTCTGAAATTGTGTGGAAGAAATGGTTTGTTCAAGATTTGCTAATGGCATGATAATTTTAAAGTCAAATCAATCAACCAATAAAGGTGATTTCTATATGGCACTTAGAGACTCAAACATTAATTGTTCTGTTCAATGGCACAGAGTAATCGGGTGATGGTTGGCATTGGTATGAGAAAGCAACTACAAAAGATATCAAATATTGGTGAATTTTTGAAGGAGAGCTTGGCCTTGATTAATTTGATACACTCAACAATAGGTATAACAATGCATGCACAAGTTACATAGAAATAAGGCAGAGGTGTTTTGCAGAGGTGCTGGAAGGAATAATTTGTAAGTCTACAAGTAGTAAACTAAAATTACTATAGTCCTACATCTATTTCTTAGATGGCTGGAAACGATACCCTGTGATTTCACACTTTTTAATAAAAAAATATGAATGTTAAACATGATACAAAGTGTTAGCTTCATTCACTTTCACCTATCGGTATGGGAAAAGGTGTCAATCAAAACATCTCTGCACGTGGAAGGTGGAAGTGACATATGGACTTAGCCACTACTTCTCATGACGGATATTTGCCATTAACGGTTCAAGTGCGACTTTCCCGACTTGGTGAGCCAGCAAGTCGGGTGTCATAAAAATAGTTTGCATCATGATCTCTAAAGCTATTTGCAATGTCACTGATAATGGGTCAGTACAACTGATATGACATTGAGCTTAGCTTTGCCTGATGTGTTATAGCTTTGCCTGATGTGTTATAGCTTTGCCTGATGTGTTATGGAACAGTGCTTCATCACATTTGTAAATATTGCCAACAAACATTATTCAGTGATAAGAAAGATAAGAAACCCCACTTCCTTAGCTAATGGCTCGATTCTGTAATGTGCTGTCTGCTATCAATGCTGTTGTGACAGGCCATTGTATAGTGTACGTCAGTTCATGATCAAGTACACAACTCAGAAACTACAATGGCAGATCTCCACAAAATGATGACTGGGTATGCTGCACCAGTATTTTGCAATGTTTTGTTTTTAGATAGTACAGTATACATGTTAGTGACTAAAGAAATGTGAAATTAGTACACGCAAGTATATACATGAACGGTTGCTATAAATCGATCATTGTAGACAATTTGCAAAATTAGTAACCTTTAAGTATATACTTAAAGGTTAGCTATATTGATTCTTGTTCTAGAATATGAAATGAGAATCCATTACCAGTAGTAAACTCAGTAAACTCATGTATACAGAGTAGCTACACTTGATTGTTGAAGAATAAGAAATATGAAATTTGTAACATGTACATGTTAAACATGAAGGGTTGTTATTAATCTGTTTAGATACATCATTACCTGGTTGTACTTCCTAGCCTAGCCTGTTTATGGCACTATTGAGATACATCGTTAGCTGATCATACCGCCCTAGCCCTCAAATCAAAAGCTTGTCTTGACTATGTATTCAAACAGTTAATGTAGCCCCTCTCCCACCCCCTAAAAAAAAAAATTGTTCATTTTACATAATCATATGTAAATATCAAGTAAATTATCACGTCTACTACATGTGCATGATCTACACCTAACTTGGTCAAGGTAATGCGTGTATATTTGCATAAGTTGCTCAAAAATAATAATAGTCTGATGAGTTGTCACAGTTGAAAGGAATGCATACTGTCCCCGACCAGGCTATTGGGCAAAATTTCCAAATTAAAATGATTAGTTTTGACAACATACTCACGACAAGCTGTTGATGCGAGGGCTAGGGACGTGGTACGACCAGCTAACGATGTATCTCAACAGCACTGTAAATGGGCTAGGCTAGGGTGATACAACCAGCTAACGATGTATCTCAACAGCACTGTAAACGGGCTAGGCTAGGGTGGTACGACCAGCTAACGACATCTCAACAGCACCGTAAACGGGCTAGGCTAGGGTGGTACGACCAGCTAACGATGTATCTCAACAGCACTGTAAATGAGCTAGGCTAGGGTGGTACGACCAGCTAACGATGTATCTCAACAGCACTGTAAACGGGCTAGGCTAGAGTGGTATGACCAGCTAACGATGTATCTCAACAGCACCGTAAATGGGCTAGGCTAGGGTGGTACGACCAGCTAACGATGTATCTCAACAGCACCGTAAACAGGCTAGGCTAGGGTGGTACGACCAGCTAACGATGTATCTCAACAGCACCGTAAACGGGCTAGGTTAGGGTGGTACGACCAGCTAATGATATATCTCAACAGCACCGTAAACGGGCTAGGCTAGGGTGGTACGACCAGCTAACGATGTATCTCAACAGCACCGTAAACGGGCTAGGTTAGGGTGGTACGACCAGCTAACGATATATCTCAACAGCACCGTAAACGGGCTAGGCTAGGGTGGTACGACCAGCTAACGATATATCTCAACAGCACCGTAAACGGGCTAGGCTAGGGTGGTACGACCAGCTAACGATATATCTCAACAGCACTGTAAACAGGCTAGGCTAGGGTGGTACGACCAGCTAACGATGTATCTCAACAGCACCGTAAACGGGCTAGGCTAGGGTGGTACGACCAGCTAACGATATATCTCAACAGCACCGTAAACGGCCTGGGCTAGGGTGGTACGACCAGATAACGATATATCTCAACAGCACTGTAAACAGGCTAGGCTAGGGTGGTACGACCAGCTAACGATATATCTCAACAGCACCGTAAACGGGCTAGGCTAGGGTGGTACGACCAGCTAACGATATATCTCAACAGCACCGTAAACGGGCTAGGCTAGGGTGGTACGACCAGCTAACGATATATCTCAACAGCACTGTAAACAGGCCAGGTTATATAAAAGGATTGAGGTACAATTTGTGAAATTAGTAAATTCATTTATAATACACTTAAAGGATAGCTATAAATTGTTTGCTGTACATAGAACAGGAAATGTGAAATTAGTAAATTAAAACTTACGTGTATATACTATCAGGGTAGCTGTAAATCGGTTGTTGCCTTGTGTTTCCTGACATATATATGAACCACTATCTTGGGAATCAACAATTTTCAGATTCAGCACACTCGTGGTATCTCCAGGTGCTACAGAGGTAGTTTGTATGTCATAAGCCTGTGTATTCATCTCATCTAGCTCCTCTTCAGGATCCGCACTACCAGATCTTTTGAAATACCATATTACAGATTTTTCAGGGCTTTCTTTCACTGTAGATGTAGTGCATGTGAAGGCCACATTCTGTCCGACTGGAGTTTTGGAGTTGGCAGGTTCAATTTCGACAACTGCGATGCAAGTAAAAACAAGTCCTTGTGAATGTGAGACACATATAGAACACAAATACTGTACTTGGATATACTTTTCTGACAAATGTCACATTTTAGTCAAAAGACATTTAAAATATTTTTTCCCAACTTGTAGTTGTTTGCGTACAAATAAATACTCCCTGGCAAAAAGAGGATTAATCCTCTATATCTCTAATTATACACTGTACAGTTTGACCTCATGCAAGTGTCAAATAGTATGATGCATATTGTAGTCCATGGAACAGATTTAAGTCATGCTGTCAACCATGACAATGAATGACTGATAACAGTGAATATGTTCATGATACACTTAGTTGGTAAAAATTCATTTCAGGTAAGACAATTAATTATGCAAATTATTATTAATTATGCAAGCAACTCCCATTAAAAACATAATCAGCACTAAGTTACAGTCTGGCAATGCCACAAGGTAAATTGAAGAACATTAGCTTCAGTACTCTTTGAGATATCAGTGGAACAAAATTTCTGCACAGACAGTCAGACAGACAAACAAACAGACAGACAGACAGACATCGCCACGACATTACCGTACCTCCCATATGGGAGCTAAAAATCTACCTACCCAACCTATTCTAAAACACTGAGTGTAATCGGAACCAAACAATATTTTTTGTTAGGCCTGATGACATTACCTAATAGTACCGGGTATATCTTAATTTTTTATTCCACTCTAGGCAAAATTTCAACAACAAAAATTGTTTTCAATAACATGACTTTAGGAATTAGGGTATGTAGGTCGGGATTTTATTTTATTCTACATTATTTTTTAAAATTATTCAACTCAAAGACAAGATACTCATTGGTCACAATACTTCCATAACAGTTGATGAGGTATACAAGAAGTAAATGAAGACAATTATGTGATTCAGAAGTAGACAAACACAATATGCAGACTGTGTTGTTATAGGCTGAAAAGACATCGTTTCTCTCTGGAATGTGATTTTTTTAAAAAGTAACCAAAGATCGTTTTGGCAAGAAAATCTACAGGGAAATAGAATCAAATTGTCATAATTTTACCTTTTTACATGTAAAAAAATGTTTAGGGTCGGTGGCTTAAACTGGGGTCAGTCAGGTTATCAGGAAACACACTACCAGTAGTATTTTTTTGTTTGGCCTATAATATTACAATATATTCCTGCATGATCAAATGCAAATGCTAACATCATTACTCACATAATGAATTGCACAGTAAACTAGAGTAGTTTGGATTTAATTATCACTCATTGAATAAAAACATATAAAACATGTAAATACACTAATTGACTTTCATTTTCGCTGCTTTTATTTGTGGCAGAAACTAAACATTATATCTGGAGTGGAGTAAAGAAATTAAATCTAAACAAACAACATAATCAGTCATTCACAATTTAGTCTACTAACTGCTACTACTAATTATGCAGATTTTATATACAGTCAATAGAGCGATGCCTTGGGGATGAATTTCCCAGAAAACTAAATTCTTCAAATTTCTCTCTCAAACTCTGCCATATAGAAATTTGCTTTCTGTCCTTTAGAAATACTACAATACAATTTTATAGTCCATCATCTTGTTTTCAAGCAAATTTATAGACAATGTTTTAGTATCCTGTTGAGTTAAACGGTGTTCAGCAGCCATATTTGATTCTAGCGTGGCTTTGACTACATTTTGACCTATATTTCAGAAGTGAAGCCGTAACACGGAGCATTGCAGTTTTCATGCAATAGAATGGTTAGCCCTATGTGGTCATTGAGGGCACACCGTACAAGGATATTGAAGTACGATTATGTAGTAAATATTGGTACAAAACAGCCCTTTTGGCGATGTGCTTTGCTCTGAGGACTGGGAGAGTCTAGTTTTCTGTAAACATCACAGGGTATACATGCTACTGGCTTGGCTATACTGTAAAGAAATTGATTCAATAATGTAGTTTTACAGTGAACAGAATCGATGCATCCTGTGAAATCAAATGAACTTTAAGGGTGTGTGATGCATACAGTGGCAGTGAGATAGGTTTCGCCTGCTTTATCATAGGTATTTCAAATGTAGTATTTCATTACATCATACAGGCATCGCCGCATGGGACATCACTCTTCATAAATTAGTTATTTTATCATATTTTGAATTAATCAATGCTGAGGTAAAATACAACACCAAACAGGTGAATACACCAAAATATGCATTCATATGAATTCACTTACAAGAAACTTGCTGATTTCTCATAAAAATGGTTTGCTACGGTGGAAAATTTCTGATAACATAGCCTCAGAGAATGGGGTAAGTAGGTCGGGATATGTATGTTATTTTATCGTTTTAATTCTTGTTATTTTTGAAAATTTGGCTTCAACCCCTAAATATTTACAGGCATCACTGGGGAAAGAAAACGGATGTGCATGAAGATCGAGAATATAAAGAATTTCTTATCTTTTTGTTTTAAATGATTAAAAACTTTAGGGTTGGTGGCTTAAACTAGGGTCGGTTAGGTTATCAGAAACACACATTTTATTTTATTTTGCCTAAACAAAGAATAAACATTTCAAGTCCACAAGGTTTGAGGATGCACGACATGTTAAAATAACATGGCATTGTCATTGCTTATCTTGTTCTCATATATAAGCACTGTTTAATTAATTTGTCTAGCCAGCATGACACACACACAATTTGTCTAGTTACTCTCCATTTGATGACTAACGATTTTTTATGATTACTGAATAATTTGTCTGTTTCTTAATCAGTATTTTCCTTGGCACACACCGAGTATCTTAGACTGAAGGATATCAGCCACTGAGGGCAATCTTCTCATCCCTTTTTATGAGAAAAGGGATGCAAAGGACATCCCAGTGAGGCATTTTACAGTCTACCAGTAACTGTAACATTTGTCTATCGATAAAATACATCCAATATCTGATTCAAAACTTTACATTCTGTATAGCTGAATTACATCTCTACTATAACTACTACTAGTAGTAGTACAAAGTTATTCACTGTGCTGTTTTCACTGGCCTTGCCATAGTGTGTAGGGACCATTCTATTGGCTGTAATTTTCCAAGAGCCCAGACAATATGACCCATCCCAAGAACCCACTGTGAAAAGAACCCAGCCCAACAGCTCAGTTCAGATGTTAGGATCATTTGTTGTCCATGTGTAATCTATTAGGAAAGTGTTAAACTAGTCTAACAGACCATTAACCTGTTTGTCAACAAATTGTTACTCAGTAGTTAGTGGGATGTTAATAGATTTGATCATTACAAACATAATAAAACAAGTTATTTTTAAAATACCACTGAGAAATTTAGATAAAACTAACAAGGTAGTGAATTAAAAGAACATTTTCAGAAAGCATAAACCTACACAGTTTTAAATATAAGTTTGTTTAATTTGAAAGACTGGACAATTCAGCAAAGCCAGTAGATTGAGAATGTGTCTACGTCTAAACTGCTGGTTCGGTAATTGTGAAATGTACGTGTGTGTCTTGTCTTGGAAATAGAAATTGAAACATTTTATATGTCAAATCCCACCTTCAAAATGATAATTACCTCAATACATTGACCATACATCCAATACAACACAGCATTTAATCATCATCCAAGTGTTACAACACTCAGCAAATCACAGTAAACTGAGTAATGTTCACACTCACAGGGTAGAACAAACCATATCATTAGCTCAGTCAGAGCAATTTGTCAAATCTTTTGTTTTGGTATTTCTTTGGGGGGGGGGTGCTGAAAATCGGGTAAATATTATAATTCAATATTATAAATTAAATATATAAAATAATTCAATCAACTTCAATTGCACAGAAATACATCTGAAATGCTGGCCTTCCATTAGCTCTGGGTGTATATGCTAGGAGGTGTCGAACATCACAGCATATATACATCCAGAGCTAACCATCCATCAATATATCTATCTTGTCAGACAAGTGATTTATAGGTACATACATAAAAATGGAATGAACACTAAGAGTAGGATTTGGATTTTAAAAAAGAAACCTGAAGCTGTACGTGCTACAACACCCTTGACTGTTGAAGTTGACAAATAATTGTGTTGAACTCGTAATATAATGAAGGGAAAATGATTATAAAATTAAAATTTTCCATCCTTGAAAATTGACTTCACATCTCGTCAACTACATGTACATAATGTGACCTGTCTGATTCCCATGTTTCTTGTAATTTCACCTGAAAAAATGACTTACACGACTCGCAGTGTTACTGTTACAGTGTTAGCAGATGCAGGTCTATTCTAGTTTTATGTTGATATTGATAATGAATTCATTTAAATATTCAATACCACCTTGCTTCGATAATAGCACCCATTTTTTGTGTGTACCCAACAGATCAACGATCCAGAGAGGATCTGTATTACAATATCAAATAAAACGACTGCAATGTGAGTAATCGACAAATTATCGTTTCACTGGAACACAGTTCGTCTAATCCATGCATTTATATTTGTATGTGCAGTCCAGGGTTTCGGTGTTCTAATGTTACAAATAACAAAATTATAATGCAAGCGATTTTTCCACGCCATTTACTTACGAACTCCGAGTGACAAAGACAGTGAGGTAGCCAAGATCGACAACAACAATGACGTCTTCATCTTTCTAGATTATCTTCGTACGAATTACAAGGGAGCAAAGTCCAATTTGGTGAGATCGAAATTTGTCTGCTCCTAGATCCTCCTGAATTCCACAAATGGCGAGTGATCATGTGATCTGAATGTCATTTACTACGACCTTTGACCTCTACTTTCACTTTTACAGATCGATTAGATTAATAAGAAATATTTAACCGGATGATCTGAGTAAACTTGTGTATGTATTTGCGTGCTTACCCGGCACACTGGAATATATAAAAGAAACTTGATCTTCATTTTTTCAAAATATTTGCTTAGATAGTGTGGATTTCACATCGTGATATATGCCCCCAAAAATGCGCTTGCGCATATATCATTAATTAGCCAGGGTCTATCATTGCATTGTATTGCGTACGTACAACAGGGTGCTGGAGCACGCATTATGTAAGTCCCGAGATATCGCATATGAGTAGTTTTACTGCAAATGAACCATGGCCAGTACTTGCGCATACATAAAGATTTTTGAAAATAAAATGGGTGAACAGTGGGCTGAGATTTTTGATAATTCTGTAGTGACGGATTACTTGTATTTACTCCTCACCCCATCACCCACTTGTTCTTTTTTTCTTATCTTCTCCTGTACGTACATAAACAAACTTGCACACTTTTTAAAATAGTTTGTTGTTTGAGTATTTTTTTTTGTTGGGGGGGGGGGTTGTTTTAAGAAAAACATTTTTGCAGCATATTTACTCACAGATACGGATCTGGTCTAATTTTTTTAATTGTTAAAGTAGAAAAGCGTGTAGATTCCAAGACTCTCTGCTATTTGTTTGCATGTGAATTCAGTTTGTTCTCTCATCTCTCTCCAACGTCTGGATGGCTTTCTGTATTTGCTCTGTGTTTTTGAGTTTGATAACCCCTTATGAAAATTCAACGTTGTCAAAAACATAACATGCTATGATAACCATAAGGGAGAACCATTTGATTTCGGGGGGTGGGTGGAGGAAGTGGGTATGTCAGTTTTCTTTCCCCAAAACTGTGTGTAATGATAAGAATATTTCAAAGTTAGCCTTATATTAAATCTGTTTTATTATATGAATGTTCAAAATTACGCTTTAATATATATTGATACATATATCCGTAGACTCATGCCGTCGACTCGGTTACCAAGACTCTTGCCGTTGAGGGCTTCATCCCTTTACTGGCCTGACTTGTGTTATGAAGATGAATTGCTCGGACTTACTGGGGTAATGCGGCCGCCCACATCAGGGCAAGTCGCCGTACTATTTGAACGAGCGGGGATATTAAATAACGTAAACTAAAATGGAAGTACGTTTTCACAACCATGCATAGGACGACATCATTTATGGGCTCTGCAATGGCCAACTTTACTGTCACCTTTGATTAAAATGTGTACCTATGTCTTTACGTTGTTTACAATTATTTTCTTGTATGCTGTGAGAAAAAAAAATACAATTAATTTGTGATAGAAATACAATGTATATCTCTTGATTACTGAATTTAGTAATTCGGTTGAAGTCGATTTATCGTATTCCGATGTTATTTTTTTAAAATTAGCGGTAGAAACACAACACTTTCTAAAGTAATTTCATAAATATTTAGGATGTAAAAATAATAGTTTCCATTATGTTTAAATTTCAGTTTTCACAAATAAAAAGGATGCAATATATTGTTGATGGTATTTTAATATGATTCAACTTCAGAACGATTTTCCTTTTAAAATGAATTTTTTATTTACAACTCAGCCACATGTTTATTAATTCCAAAGTATGATTGTAAATCATCATTCGGATATCATCATTCGATAAACCCACCAACTCCCAATTTTCACTTCAATTCAATTTCCTTGCATTCGAAACACTTCCATCAATTATTTTAGCCTTGTCGGAATTTCTGATTTGGAAAATAACCAAGTTCTTTCAAACTTCTAAACACACACACACACACACACACACACACACACACACACACACACACACACACACAGAGAAACACACACAGAGAAACACACACAGAAACACACACAGAAACAAACACATACATACATACATACACAAACAAACAAACAAACAAATACACACACACGCACGCACAAACACACATACACAGACAGACAGACAGACAGACAGACAGACAGACAGACAGACAGACATACATACATACATACATACATACATACATACATACAGACACACACACAGACAGACAGACAGACAGATAGACACAGACAGACAGACAGACAGACAGACAGACAGACAGACAGACAGACAGACAGACACACGGATAGACAGACAGACAGACACACACACCCCCACACACCCACACACACACTCAAATACAGGCACACACATACATACACACCCCCACCCACCCCACCCCCCCACCCCCCCCCCCCCCCACACACACACATTCAAATACATACAGAAAGATCGTAGACGCCTGACATTCGAATTCAAATACACAAATTATTAAAAGGCTCGGTAAGACAGAACAAATATTTAATTTTTCGACTTGCCTTTCGTACACGCCTCAGAAATATCAAATCTTTACTTTATTGATACACATACATATGTCAAAATACTTTCAAACCACGTCTTCTGTAATCAGTACTAGTGTTGTTTTGTTGACAGAGTCTCAGCACACACAGCATGTTACTCTCTGGTTACATTATGTGTGTACATTTGTACTATAATCTTCCGTTCTTTGACTGACGTTGATGATGTGACACCTACAACCTTTCACGTCTAATGTGACTGACACCACAGGACTAAGCGAGCATGATTTGATTTGATTTGATTTGATTTGATTTGCTGTGATGTGATGTGATGTGATGTGATGTGGTGTGGTGTGGTGTGGTGTGGTGTGGTGTGGTGTGGTGTGGTGTGGTGTGGTGTGATGTGATGTGATGTGATGTGATTTGATTTTTTAGACACCAAATAAACATGTAATCGCATACCGACTTTGTACATTATACCTAATTATATGCATGTGTGTGTGTGTGTGTGTGTGTGTGTGTGTGTGTGTGTGTGTGTGTGTGTGTGTGTGTGAGTGTGGCATGATACTTTCCAAGAAGATAAGATGGTAGGTAAACTGAATGAAAGTCGTACCTTGGTAATTATAAGGTGGGAAATGTTTTCATTTAGATAAAGGGATAGTAGAAAGAACACCGTGTCTTTATTTAATCAATAAAGGGAGTAAATATTCCGCCTCCGGGAAGAAAAGACTAGTCAGCAGGGAAAGAAAAATCAGTGTTATTCAACCACAAAAATCAAATCAAATCAAATCAAATCAATTACTCGGTATACTTCAGCTTGGGAGATACCCATGTTATGATTTTTACAAACCATTTCATGAATATATAATCAAATAAGTCTCAACGGGTTCGTATTCTCTGAAATCACCTTCAGAAGAAGTTCATTAATTTAAAGATTAATTAGTTCACACGCTGCTTGATTCTCTAGCGCAACTATTATTTATTTACTTGTTTTGTATCAACTGTTTCTACAATGATTACTAAATGAATTTACTAAACCATGGAGTCCTGACTAAATGACTTCAAGCTAGCTGATTCAATAGTGTGCTTGAAATCACTGTTTATGACGGAAGGTGTATGTACAGCAATCACAGTTTCACTACCGTCGGATATTTGACTCGCACTGTCGTCGCAATCCGAGCTTATCTTGAACTTGACCTTTTGTAGAACCTTGTTGTCATCTTCGTCGTCGTCGTCGTCATCATCATCATCATCATCATCATCATCATCTTGTTTTAACTGATCATGTGAAACTTTTAAATTAGCACTCAGTACTCTAGATTTTCTTCCAATTTTGTTTAGTCTTTGTAAAGCTATCTTTTCCAATGTTTTACGCATAGACGGGTATTCTTGGAGAACGTCGTGGAAGTTGTCCGTAGAGAGAGAAAAAAGATGACAATACGTTTCGGCACGAACAGTTGCTACTCGTCTTTCTTTCGTCAGTAAACAAATTTCTGTGGACGGAAAATAAGAGAAAAAAAGAAAGTGTGTCGTCAAATCCTTTACAACATAACCGTTACCTGAGACCACTAAAAAGTAGTTTAATGGTCTGAGCCGTTACGAAGCAATGAAAGGTTCGGCTATGGACTAGATAGACTACCACGCTATCGTTCGTGTCAGAAAGACAGAAGATTGTATAGTTTGACCACTGGGGGCGTTATTCACCAACGCCTTTCCCCACTTGGCATGGCATATACGTTATCAGTCAACTAAACAACACTCATAGTTTCATTACATTTCGTCCTAGAATCAAGTAAACATTTTTACAATATGTAACAAGGATTTGACACTTGCGGAACTAATGCTTCTTGAAAGCGTTTCATATTTTTTTTTAACGGCCAAATTTCAAGTTTAATAGGCCAAGTTAACAAAGTTACAATTATTGTGATTTCTCTGACTTATCACAAACACACTAGTCGATTATTAGCATAGCGATCGTTATAGATGAATCGTGCAGATACCACAAAAATTCGGATAATAACTGAAATACCTGGTATAATATCGAAGAAATTAGAAACTTACCCCCAAAGTACGAGCCATCACTCAAGCTCGTTGCGACCTCTCCTTCCTTGGACAGTACATCGACAATTCCCTGTTGAATGAAATACATCCTGTCTCCACGTGTCCCTTCCCGTATTATCACATCCCCGGGTTGACATATTTCGAATTTTAACTTTGTGACGACTTTAGTTACAAAATATGGATCAGCGTCTTGAAAGAATGGAACAGACGCCACCAACCCTCGACAATTGTAATTAATGACGTCCTGAAACGAGAACAGGTACAACGAAATATGTGATGAAAAATGTGAGAGCAGAAAATGATGATGATATACCCATTATTATGAACACAAAAAGTGATGATGTAATATATGAACACAAAAAGGCCATGTAAGGTCGACTTGTCTTTTGTTGAAGAAGTAAAAAACGGTTATTTTTAGTTTTGATGTGAAAACGTGCTGGGAATATGAGTACATGACACACTGATGCCACAAAGATCTACTACAAAGGAGGGTAACTTGATAGAGATGATGTAAACACAGCTACAGAAAGTGATGATGGAATATATGAACTCAGAAAGTGATGATGTAATCTATGAACACAGAAAATGATGATGGAATATATGAACACAGAAAGTGATGATAGAATATATGAACACAGAAAATGATGATGACATGTATGAACACAGAAAGTGATGACGGAATATATGAACACAGAAAGTGGTGATGGAATATATGAACACAGAAAGTGATGATGGAATATATGAACACAGAAAGTGATGATGTAATCTATGAACACAGAAAGTGATGATGTAATCTATGAACACAGAAAGTGATGACGGAATATATGAACACAGAAAGTGGTGATGGAATATATGAACACAGAAAGTGATGATGTAATCTATGAACACAGAAAGTGATGATGTAATATATGAACACAGAAAGTGATGATGTAATCTATGAACACAGAAAGTGATGATGACATGTATGAACACAGAAAGTGATGACGGAATATATGAACACAGAAAGTGGTGATGGAATATATGAACACAGAAAGTGATGATGGAATATATGAACACAGAAAGTGATGATGTAATCTATGAACACAGAAAGTGATGATGTAATCTATGAACACAGAAAGTGATGATATAATATATGAACACAAAAAGTGATGATGAAATATATGTACACAGAAAGTAATGATGGAATGTATGAGCACACACGCTCAGGTAATCTTTAGAGGACTCACCTCGCGAAGTGGCTGTGAAAGTTCATTCAATATGGCGGCTTCGTCAAAGTATTGGCCCTGGTATCTGTGTTCATAGAAATCTGCTATAGCCTCACGTAAATGTCGTGGAAGTTTACGGAACGCCATGTACTCTTCCACTTGTTTATACTATGGATATACAATACGTAATAACGACTGGTATTAATTCAATAAAAGTCATACAAGACCATACAACAAAACTACAGAACACGGACGTCGGAGATTGGAGATTGGACCACAAGGAGATGACAATAAATTCGTTCTTAGATTTAAATGTCGTATTTCATTTTGTTCGTATTTTACTATTTTTCCACTGATCGATTTTAGAAAGTTTGTAAAAGAATCATATTGTCAGTTTTGTATATTATTTATATTTATATTTATGTAAATTTCCATATTGACTTTTGTAATACAAGTCTTGTACGTCTTTACAAGATATTCGTACACGTGCTTTGTTTGTAACCAGTAAACTGTATCGCGGTTCTCAAAAGAGTCCAATTTTAGCATTTACCTTACAAGAGGTACGTGCACGTACACCCTTTACAATGGAAAAAGTTATTGCATTTGCTCGTTTAGAGATTTATTCATTTGTTAATTCGTTCGTTCGTTCGTTCGTTCGTTCGTTCATTCATTCATTCATTCCTTCATTCATTCATCCATCCATCTATCCTTCCATCCATCGTTGTCATATTCATTCATCGTTGTCACAAAACACAGTGTGTATATTGTACAGAACAAAACTAACAACTATATTGTGTTCAAACACCGCTGAATGAATCCTCGGTTTATAAATACAACGTAGAGTTTTGTAAAAACCTGTAAACAGTGGCAAATATATATATACACTTACCTTTTCTCGATAAATTCTGGCAGCGCAGTCGACGGACTGTATAAGGTTGGTAGCATGTCCGATGAATAAAGCATAGCACGTCGCTCCGGATATCATACTCAACATCGTTAGCCATACATCAACCGTTCCTCGAGGTGGAAAACGACCATACCCTATACATAACATATGTGACATAGCTTTGAAGACGGACCAGGTGTATTGCTCACTCCATGTTGAGTTCTGCGACATAAAAAGTAGGAAAAAAAGTATAGTCACAATATAATAGGAGGTAAACGAATTGAATTTTGGTTATTATTTGCATGGTATGGTTTTGTCATACCTTTGATCACTTTGCTGAACACTTACACAATTCAATCTGTGTTTAACTTATTAACCTTTTAAAGCCCGACACCCTATTGGTAGGGTGCAATTACACACACTTACTGCGCAGAAACCAAAAACTTCTTCCGACACCCGCATCCTAAAGATACCATTTGTCACTAAGAAGCTCGGCGAGCGTTCCTTTGCTTACACTTACTCCTTCAATTTGGAACAGTCTTCCCCACAGTCTTCGTCACTGTCATTCGGTCCTCCTTCAGCTCTGCCCATAAAACTTACCTATTTCAATCTTAACTCTCACTCACTTACACACTTCTCTCTACATCCTTCCATGTTTTCAAATTGTTTCTCTGTATCCTCTCATTTTGTTAGTAGTATATCAATTCGCTTTTATTGTCACTATTACTAGAAACTAACCAAATTATGAGAATGTCACGAACAGCCCTATCTGTATCACAAATGTGCACAGACAAAATTTCAACAACTATAATCGGTAGACGTATTCACAAATACCCTGCAATAAATGGATACATATAGGTAATGTGGGTTCACACTGGGCACTTTATACCATCTCAGAGTCAACTCTAGTCTTAACCACACTTAAAAAACCCTAAATGTGAATAATTTAAGTCGGTTCAGATTCAGCGTAGGTTAGTCCACGTGTGAGAGGATGGACAGGTATAAATCATCCAGCCATTACAGGTCGGTTGGCATATTTACAAATCTGAACGCGGCCCAAAACCAGCTTTAAAGTTATACATTTTCGTGAAGTAGGGACTAGAATCACCTCTGGTTACCTTAATTTGAACAAAGTAAATTGTTCAATATCACAGACTTATACAAACTGGTAACTTACTATTATGTCTTATAATTTGATTTGGTAAGATGTGCAATATAAGGGTACTTACAGTAAGGTTGTTAACGGATACCCAACTGTCTGCAGGGAATTCTTGTAACATTGGAACCAGGAATTGTAGGCATCCATTCCAGTGACCAACAAGTAGCATTATCCAGATCAGATTAAATATACGGATTACTGCACTGGCTACATTAACCCACTGTAGTATGAATACAATGAAATAAATCAATATTTACAATGTGGAGGCAAGAATTACAGCCATATTCTGATAAATTAAACTATTTTCCCGACATATTGACGATCGCAATGAAGGAAAACAAGTAAAAGAAACACAACCCATACAAACTTCAGAACTGCTTTCAGCCTTAATTTAGTCAGGTTTACAAGATTAGTGACCACACAGCTGCCAAATCTGCCCAAGAGTAGTACGAGACGCAGTAGCACTTTGATTGTCTACAGCCCCCAGGGGAGAGATCACCGAGGGTAAATTAAGTCAAAGGTGTCACTTCGTCTCATATTTACCACATTTACACATCCTTAATTATAATTTAATTATAAAAGACTATAGTTAATAACTGGGGTGTCATTTACATGAAGGAGGAGATGTGTTCACACACACACACACACACACACACACACACACACACACACACACACACACACGTCACATACATACATACACACACACAGGCACAGGCACAGGCACGCACGCACGCACGCACACAAGACAGGGTCGACGAAACTTCCAAAATTCAATACTTACTTCCTCCCATTGCCTGACATATCGCACAAGACGAGATAGCCTCAGCAGACGTAGAAGACTGAGTAGTTTTGCTAGACGTAATATTCTTAAAGCCCGTGTAGCTTTGTACATCTCAGAATCGGAGGCTCCACCAGTTATTAAAAATATATAGTCCATGGGTAGAGACGATAACAGATCTATCGTGAACCATGTACGTAAATACTTCTTTGCAATAACCTTAGGTTCTAGTATCACTTGTTCTGCCCTGTCTCGTACGAATATACCAGTCCGAAAGTTGAGAACAATATCAAGGATGAAAAAGGTATCGGAGACACAATTGAAAATGATCCAGTGTGAGCCGAGGTCGTCGTTAAAGAAAGCAATAACAACGGGTAGTATAACTAAGTTGAGAAGCAAACATAGTAACATTATCATATCCCAGTAAAATCTGAAAGAAAACAAAAACAAACAAACAGTAATATTTGACGAGATTCATATGCAACAAATCTGGGTCAAATAAAATTTCATGATACGAAATTGAAAGTAAAACAGATTTACATGTAAAGTAAAATGGAGTTGTATTACTTAAACACCGGAGATTTTGTGGTTGAGGGCGCTTTTGATATTAACATCTCGATCTCTTCATACAATGTGGGAGCGACTACACAAAAAACACCAGTTACCTGTTAACAATTAAGCTTCGTATATGTATGGTTAGCGTCAATTATTTTTGGGGTCTGCCGCTTGATTAACATAACTGTTTTATGTACACTTGTTCATATACATGTAATATACACTATTGTAATATCTACTGAATTTCTTCAAGGTACTAAATGAACGATCTAGCAAAATGAATAACTTGATAGTTCTTGATAAGTCAGGTTTGTTTTAATTTCATGTCCAGTCCAAAACATTTTAATACAAATAAAACTTCTCTAGTCAATTTACCACAAACAGCAATGAACACAAAGTCATCGACTAGGAAACCTTGTTGAATGATTAAACTTCAACATTTTTACATGAAATTTAAATTTACTAAAGCGTTGACATTGTAGGTATCATCACTATACCAACTGAATGTATGACGTCATAAGGTCACGGGGTCATCTCCAAGGAGATGTTTCGCCACCTCTCTCTAACACACGTTCTTCTGCAATTGTGTATAACAGATAATATCTCAAGCTTTCATAGATGGTTGATAATGTCATTCTACCGTTGTCTAATTATAGCACACAATCTCATCAAAGTAATCGACATGTACTCATTCTATGGCTAATTATCGATTTACGGAGAATGGAAATCTTATATTAAATGTGATGGCAGGTTGAATAGAAAACACCTGTTTAAGTCGACAATGAATATAAAACATGATTCCAAAGGTGGTCTCTCTTCGTGGCATAATTGGAACAACATAACCAAAGGCGATTTACTATAGTACAATCTATTATGTAAATATATAACTGTATCTGATGGTATTGACATATATGCAATCATCACACACACCTTAAATACATTTTTTGAATGAATTCATCATGTCACTAATCAGCCAACGAACTCTTCAGAATAGCTTATTTATGCTGGATGTCATTTATTGCCATTACATCTACTAATTTTTGACAGAGGGGTATAAATACTCGCTTCACATTGTGATTAACATTTAGGTGAGACTATAACATGCAGTTGTCTGACAGACAGACAGACAGACAGACAGACAGACAGACAGACAGACAGACAGACAGACAGACAGACAGACAGACAGACAGACAGACAGACAGACAGACAGACAGACAGACAGACAGACAGACAGACAGACAGACAGACAGACAGACAGACAGACAGACAGACAGACAGACAGACAGATAGATAGATAGATAGATAGATAGATAGATAGATAGATAGATAGATAGATAGATAGATAGATAGATAGATAGATAGATAGATAGATAGATAGATAGATGGGTAAATAAGTAAACAATTTATTTATCATAGTGACATGAGGTAGTCATAAACAGGTAAACTATATAAACTTTAGATGTAGATGTCGATGAAAGAACCCTTTCTGATACATGATACGTCAGCTGGTTTTTAAAAAAAATGAAGACATGTGACCATTTTGGTATTTACTCATATTCCAGTCCTAGCAGTCTTTCTATCTATATGTTTACAAAACGTATTAGGCGGTTGGTGATGGCTTCTGTCTTCAAGTTTCCTACTCACTGTTATTTTTTATTGATAAATATTATTGCAAATATAACTTCGCTAAAAAAAACGTGATCCTTGAAACAAGTTAAGTCGTAATAAAATAAATTCGACTTTCTGTGCTATTCAAATCTTGGTTATGTATGTATTGTGGATCAATGTAGACGACGGTGTTTTGAACTTTGAACTCTTTGAATAGAACCAAATCAGAGCTGAATTTGACCACATGTCGATTTCTAATATTTTGGAATCCACTAAAGTCAGCGAGAAAGTACTAGCGAGGACGACAACCGTTCTATATGCAAAACATCACAATTTGCTATCATCGAATTTCAATTAATATGCAATGCGCGCCTGTGTTTGTAAAGAACATGTAATATCTAACAACCGGTATCCAGTAATACCTTTGGCCTGTCCATTTGTTTGTCTAAGTCGAGAAGTAAAAATTACCGGAGTGTATCTTGATAAATTACGTATATTGATGTCAATATTGGAATTTGGCGGTACGTTGACTTGTTTTTTGAAATGTAAAGTTCCATTACTATCAAACTGACCTTTTCTTTCGTTCATGTTGATGGGTCAGTTTTGTTTTAAACCTTTCTCGACGGCCAAGCAATGTATTTCTGAATAAGACTAATCTCTTGATTCGTGGATTTGTGTACAGCTGATCCTAGATCACATATTGGAGATTAAACGATCGAACGTCGATGACATTCACTAATGTTTACCTTTATGTGATTTCGTACAGTCCGATCGATATCCGTCGCTTATGTGTAAATGTAAACGTGCTGTCGTGGATACTAGCGAAGAACTAAGGGACCGGCCACTTTTGACTTACAGGGGGTGATTTTTGATGATGTAATTGCTGAAAAATCGTTTCAATGACCATGGGAGAAGGTCCAGGCATAAGTCTGGCAAAGAGCACGTGTGGCTGGGGTTACATGAGTACTTTGGAAAATCTTTTACCGTGTTTACCGATCGTTACAGCAGATCAGATTTATTCACCTATAAAGTGCATCATGCCATATTTTTGTGTAGTTGTTTAATCATTGTTTCTTCCTTGATATAAAAAAAAACCAGAGACACATGTCTCTGTGCTTAGATCGAAATCACAATTTGCACTAGGTTAAACTGTTGAATGTTTACAAACATGCTGTCTTTTTACTGCTAGTGACACTGATTTGTTTTTGTCATCGAACATGGAGAGTGGTGTTTCCAGAAAACTGAATTCAGAATTTAAAACGCATAAGCTTCACCCCTCCCATCTAGTTAAAATGACCTCTCCCTAATGGGGAAACGTACATGTGACGTTGGAAGACGTATTAATGGCAATGCTAATGTAAGTAATGTCACAAGTGACTTGAGAACACATGGGGAATCATCAATCAGATGGTAACGTAGAAAATCAATCCTTAGCTCTTCCTTGTTTTAAAAAAAATGAGAAAAAATCTATACAAACCCTCATGGTAACTTTTCTATTTTCATATACAATGTATTACTAGTATTATACATTAATGTGTGTACCGAGTCAATCAAACCGTTATCATAAATTGAAACGAATCAAATCCTTGATGTAGTGTGTTATCGGGACAAATCGACATTAGATAGAGTGACCCGTTTCGTAGATAGACAGGTCAAATGCTATATCACACATGTTCTGCAAGGAATTACGATGTGACTTCGACTCTTATTACATAGTGTGTTCAAGCTAACTCAATGTGCAAAGTGGGGATATTTTCATACGCACCATTCCTATCAATTAACTTAGACGTTCACTGACTTACGAAGTAAAGTGTCAAATTGTATGTTGGTGTACGGTAAAGCATTGAAAAGTTCACTCTGCCTTTCAAGAAAGATCAAACTGGAAATATCCAGGTTGGTGATAAACAACCATTGAAACGTATCAACATTTAAAAGATGCAAATACTTGCAAAAAAAATAAATAAAGAATGGCAGTGGTCACGAGTGAAACTATTTTTGTAACCATTCCCAATGTTCATTGCATGTCCTGAAAACGGGCAGAAACGGGCATAACAGCAAAATGCAAGTTTTTAGTCAAAATTGTTGACTTACAAGAAGAATTCAAAGACAACAAAGTTAGTAAGTCTAGTACACATTGTGAATAATTATGTCATGATTTCTCACCTAAAGTAACTACACGGATGAATAATCCAGTTTCCCTGGGCTTGTAACCTTCGTTTTTCTTTCATCAATGCTTTTCTACTTCCGAATAATTTCAAGGATAATCTATTGTCCGTTGGTTCGAAGATGGACCATAGTTGTTCCCTAATAAAGCTTGGCTTCCCTTCTGGCTTTTCCCCGCTCTCCTCATCCTTCGGGACGCCAAGATACGTAGCAGCCTTCTTCTCTTTGGCTCGAAACGACACTTTGCTCTCCCGTTCCATGGTCTCGGTTTTATCTGTCACTTTTGAATTTGTATTTGCTTTGAATATTGTAGAATCAGTCGTGGAGTGCCTAGCGGGTCTTTTATCTGCATAATCCTCCCCGGTCTCACCATCTTCTGCATCATTGTCTTCAGTCGGGCTTATCTTTACACCTGTTCTGATGATTGAACGACTGCTGCGACGACGCGCGCCAGGCTCCCCCGACTCAGATTCCTCCATCCGAGATCTTATCACAATGTTCCCGTCACTATGTCATCTTCAAAGACGGGGTTTTTCAGCCTCAACTGATGTTTTACGTGATTTCCATGACCTTTGTGACAGACGCGTAATGCCCTAGTGTCCAGATTTCGTAAGCCAAACTACGTCACAATACGTACGCACAATGACCCGAATTATGGAACGCGTGATTCTGCGTATTACGAATGCGTATCACGCTAGGAAAGCAATCGCAGAAATCGACAAAATTCCTTTCAATCGATATTATCTATGTACATCCCTTATTATATATTTTTTTGAAAATTTCAACAATGAAGTCTAGCAATTCAATATAGTAAATTTGGTGTCTAATTCAGTTAAGAAAAACACAGGATTCTCGTCTACAAGATGTCCATTCATGTTTTAATATTTGAAGTAAGCCTGAATGTATCTGTCACTTATTTTAAGTTGGATTTACTGCACCTTGCATGGTTACCTCACAACTTTCAAGACTTTAGAACATTCACCCATCACAACACGGTTAATAACATATACGTCCCCAGTAAACTCTCGTTGCCATAGCAATCCCAGGATGCGGTTGTTGCTATGGCTGATTCAATACTATACCGGTACTTGTCAATCAAAGCACACAAACTTTTCACAAACAACACATACACATTATCTCATCATCTCAAACATCAAATCAAATTTAGTATTATTTTATTTATATTCATCTTGTCATTGTAAATATTCCAGCAAGTATTAGAGGAAATAAATAAAAAACAAACACCAGTTACAAGTCTAAAGCATGGATCAAAATATATACTATTGTAAATAGACAAAAACATTACACTATGTATAAATATCATGATAGACAAGTTGTGATTGGTACATAGCCTGACTTCTGCATGTATCAAGCTACAAAACTTTTGATTGGGAGATAGCCTGACTACTGTATTTATTAAGATACAAAACTTTTGATTGGTTGATAGCCTGATTTCTGTATTTATCAAGCTACAGACATTTTGATTGGTAGATAGCTCGACTTCTGTATTCATCAAGCTACAAAAGTTTTGATTGGTAGATAGCGCGACTTCTGTACCTTTCAAGCCAGAAAAGTTCTGATTGATAGATAACCAAAATTCTGTATTCATCAAGCTACAAAAGTTTTGATTGGTTGGTAGCCCAAATTCTGCATCTATTAAACTTTATTCAAGTTAGGCAAGTTTTGATTGGTAGATGGCCTGACTTCTGAAGCTGTCAAGTTGGAGAGTTTTGATTGGTCAATACCTTAAATTCTTATTTTTAACTTCTACTAAATCCTTTGCTACAGACAAATGCAAACAAATAAGATTTAATAAGTATAATTTTGGTTAGTAAACATCTTTACTTCTCTATACTTATTGTGAATTCAGTTGCTATGACAACTCAGAGTCTCATCACAATGTAACAATTGTTGGTAGACTCATCAAAAATTTTGATTCATATTAAAAACATTATTAATGTAGACATTTGTTCACGTTAATTTTGGATGAAATAGCATCATTGTCAACATCATCATAAAACCATAGAGGTCTTTGTGTCAACAATAAAACATATGCCACTATGCATGCTGGTCCAATCTGTTTTGTCTCCAGCGTGTGAGAATGCATGGATGTGGATCAAAATGAACTTTATCCTTTGTTAGTCCTAGTGAGTTACTACTTTCTGAAATGTGTATGCATGGTGACCACTTGTAGCCTCAAAACAAGAATTAATAGTCTATGAACGCAGGACTACCATGAATTTTTAGTCCTGTAAAGATATGATGGTGATCCCATCCTCTGGTTCTAGCTGTCACACGTTTCATTAATTTGTTTTATTATCTAAAATTGAACATTGAATATTCAGTAACTTTAATAGTTTAGCAGATAACTGGCAGTGAACAATATTAAAACAAAAAGATGAAAATATCACAGAAGTAATGATGGTGTTCCTGATATATAGTTACATTCAATACACTCATTCCCTTCTAAATAACTGAAATACATAGAAATTATGAAATTATATCATATATCATTGAGTAGTGTAATGAAATAAACTTCTGTCTGATGGCTGATAATACAGATAAAATGATGTTACCTCGGTGTTTCACTCATGTAAAATGACATTTTTTACACACCCTCAGATAACTTCTAATTAAATGCAAAATAAACAATTACATTGGTGCCGCACACAGTGGGGATGTAGAAGTAGTCAAGTTGTAATCATGATTATCAGTTATAAAATAAACAATTGCAGCCATTAAAATCATCAAGTCCATGTGTAATGTTTTCATTAGAAGCCTGTTTCTACTGCACTGAGAAAGAATAGCACTGCGTATCACAGTTCAATATGATTGGGCAAAGGATCCTGCTGTGTTTATTGTGTCTCTGTTATTGTTAGTCTAGAGTTGAAATGTGTCTAGCTCTGTGTCAAAAACGTAATGTCCCATAAGTGAAACACCAAGCCTACACCATTCTAACTATAATATAGTTGTGAGAATGAAAATACTGCATACATCCAGAAAACATTCTTATGCCAACATCATTTTAGCTGTAATATAGTTATAGGAATGAAATACTCAGAGTTAAAAGCCTGAGATATGTGTAGATACAGACAACATACTTATGTGAGTATCTGAAGTGATATTTCTTAAAGATACTTTTAGATAGCCTCTGAATTAATAGCTAAAACGAACGTTTTGAGCAATGAACAATATTCACCTAGAATCTATATAGGTGATTGGGGATTTTGAATTTTGATTTACCAATCTAGTGTTGGGGAAATAACAAATTCAAAAGCACCATCTGCATAGATTCCAGGCTATGAACAATGTGGTTTTTATGACTGTCAAAATACGAAACTGTATCATATGGGAATGTATAGCAGGAATGCAATATGAATGAATATAAACTTGGTTTGAAACATCTGATCAAAGAAATGAACATGTAACACTGCCACATAGACATTCAACAGCTAAAACATGTAATATGGTATATTACCACAATTTTAAAATGTGCTTACAAATATAACTTTCCAATAAGGGATTTTATGTCTCGTTGCAGATCTTGCGAGATATGCAAATATGCCTAGCAACAACGATTGTCAAACATGTGATCATGGTCAAGCTTTCACTGTGGCCATGTGTGATGATGTTGAAAACAATAGTGTTGTTATAAGCATTTGACACTTTCAGCTTGACCACCCTCATGTGGTTGCTATGGATGTGATGGCTCAAGTGGGATCTCGTGAGATCTGCCGCGAGATGAAAAATGGCTTATTGAAAAATTCTAAGCATGCAAAATTTTGTACCTAAGTGTAGACATGAGAAAACAAACATGGTCAGATTCAGAAAATTGTTTTTAACAAATTTCATGCAATTGCCACCATGAAAGTATTACTGAAAGTTTATGTATGGTCAGACGTTTAGGAGTATTTTTGTACTCATTCTTAGGAAGTACAAAATATACAAGGACAGGTACAAATATTGTATCATTCAGAGTCAAGAGTTATATCATCTTTATTTGTACATAGGTTAATATTTGTCTGTTTCATAGGAATGTATACCGGTGGCTTTGCCATGGTAGACAGACTAACTTTGTATTGACAATTTTGATTTGCATACTAGAACACTGTGAATGCAGAGCTAATGGCAGCTATGGCACTTGTGGTAACTAGTGGTACAAGTGGTAATGGTCCTTACAGCAGTAATACTTGTAGCGGTGGTACTTGTAGTGGTATCTGTGCTAGTGGTACTGTGGTACCCATACTAGTGGTACTTATGAGAGTTGTTCATACAGCAGTAGTACTTTTAGAGATGGTACTTGTAGTGGTATCTGTGATAGTAGTACCCATACTAGTGGTACTTGTGGTAGTGGCCCATACAGCAGTGATTATTGCAGTAGTGGTACCCATACTTGTGGTAGTTGTCCATACAGCAGTGATTATTGCAGTAGTGGTACTTCCTGGTTTTAGACTGATTCTATCAAGTGCTGCTGTCTGATTTGGGCTCTTATTGCACTCAAGGTGATATATGTTACTATGGCAACTCCAATGGCACTTGAGAACTAGAAGAGAAAGGAGTGAATGGTATCTATTAATAATATAACTTGGAATAAACGTTTCATTAAGAAGATTGGGACAGACTATTTTATTTTGAAATGCTTGATATTGTAATGACTGCAGTCCATGTATGGAAGCTATTGTGTCTGACAGTTTGCATATCTACTCATGGATGAAAATTGGCCGTTCATAAAATGACCCCCCCCCCAAAAAAAAATAAATAAATAAATAAATACAATGTAGAACTACATATAATGTAACATTTACTATCTTCATGAATTTAGCACTGTAACAGTTGCTAAGATTAATTTGTAGTTTTTTGTGTACAAACAAATACCTTGTTGGTAGACTTGCACCTTGCTATCTTTTATTTGTATCTTTGGTAAAAATAGGCATTACATGTAACTTTAAACTCTTTGATAATGGCTGATTCCAAATTAATTCTTTTATTTAAACTTTTATCTTGATTATTCACAGAAAGACTATTTAGAATCAGTCTTTTGAATGTTCATTGCCAAATTAATCCTACAAGACCTGTTTTCAACTATACTTAGTATGGCTGTGTTATAGATGGAGTTTTAACCCTAGTTTGCAAGAAATGAATGTTTATGGACTCTGGGTTCATGGTGACAAATGGACATTTCTACTCGGAGACAGAAGATTTCTTGAAGTGAATCCCATGCCCACTGTAATACACCCCTGACGATACCGATGAGATGTCAGTGGAAATTTGGGATTTGCTTCCCAAAAATATTTGTGACTCTGTGAGCAGAAATTTTCAGAGTAAACCTAGTTTGGTTATCAGACTCTTTGAAAGTCAGCCAACTACAATGTACAATGATTAGAGAAGTTTACATGTACTTATTTGTATGTGTTCTGTACATGTAGCGCCAGTCACATGATTCAAAGACAACCCATATATTCTGTAGCAGACATTCAACTACATCAAAAGGATGGTCTCCATGTAACTGTAAACATGTGTTAAGTTTCTGTCATTTTTTTTATATCAAATGTCGTAATTTTTCATATTAAAGTTAGGAAATGTAACTGTAAACTGTTTGTTTTTCGTTTGGGTTCTTGAAGGAAAAGTTTGGAAAAAAATTTCATGTATTGTTTCTGGACAGAAGTTTCCAAAGCGTGCATGCACATTCCACTGTCTTTGAAGTTTGTGTTCTGAAAGCATAGCTAAACACAAATCTGTATGAGTCACTATATGTGTATGCCCACACAGTAATGCTCCTGTAAATGTATGCGTATCTAAACATCTCTGATAACATATGTACACTACATAATACTTGTCTACATACCTGCATTACAACACTGTATTTAGTCCATACATCCATCAATTGTATTCGGAGTAACGCAAGGCTACATGGAACAAAGGATTCCTCATTATTATGATCCCGACATCTAAAACCAAAATAAAATGTCAACATTGTTAATCAATTCCAGACTGCAAACAGGAAATTGAGAATACAGCGCCCTCATTCAAATTGGTGGTATCATCACCTCATAGTATCGTTTCCGGCTTCCGAGCTTTGTCCCTTGGTTTTCTGTAGTATTCTTGCCATTTTATAAACACAGCACAAATATGGTGAGATGTTGTTCTTCCCAACATAACTTATATCCAGTTTGCACTTGCTATGTTTCTGTTATCTGTGAGTCATTTTCTTACCTGTTGTATAACTCAGTCAGTATCACTCTTTTCTCTGTTTTATTGTAGACATCAACTGGAATTCCTAAAGAGATCCAGGCATGCTTAGGTATATCTACACCTTCTTCAACCAGATAGGCAAGATTAAATAGACCCTGGATAATTAATAAGAATACAAATTACAGCCAAAACAGGCAATGTGTGCTAGAAGACTATATGTAACATATGCATTTGTAATCAATGTTGATCATTGTGCACGTTCAGGTTGTTGTTGTTACTTGATATATAACAACATTTTTACTGCTGAATGCATGATTGCTATTGTGGGGAGTCTAAAATACTGAATGAATGTAAACAAAACTGATTCTCTCTTCAATTACTCCTGCTGTGATCAGTTATAAAAGAGCTCTTACCTAGTGAGTAAAACAACAATCTCAACTGGCCAAATGGTAGATGTTAATTATTAAATGTAATTCAGGTTATGTGCAGTCTTCTGATGAACACACATGGTTTTTGCTGTATGTATTTTTAAATCGCATTGGTTCAAGAATTTCTGGCCACAGTATGGACCAAACACTGTTATACAGAACTTACTGTGAACTTTCAGGCAACACAAATAAAATATATTATATTTAATATCTACCATTATTACAGTAACTGTAAATGGAATGTCATTGCAGGAAAGTATTTTTTTAAACTTTGGGTTCTGGGGAGTCATTTCACAATTTCTACACCACTTACATGACATGCTATAGTGATGAAACACTAGATTGAAACTTGTTCCTCATTCACTGTTCAGTGGAGGTCCTCAAGAACTCAAAGTTTATGAAAATTCCTTGATTTCCTGTAGTAGCATTTAATTGCTCTTATTTTGAAACACACATTTTTTTTTAGTTTTGTGTGACAACTTTGAGATACTTTTAACAAATCAGCATTACTGCCTACAGCTTACACTCTAGTCAAAGTTAGATGCAGTTAGTGCAATGATATCATAGTTTCATAATACTTACATGAGGGTCATTTGCTTTTGCTGCCTTTACATACATATCAACAGCAGCATTGACATCTCTATGTTGATCACAACCATACCAGTAGTAATCTCCCATCTTGATTTGAGCTGTAGTAAA